>NW_024429214.1:13854128-13916745 GCF_017639785.1 Mesocricetus auratus | reverse complement strand
TGTCTCCGGCTCCAACAAAATGAACCTTCCATTTCTATGAAATAGAACAATTTGAGGAGTATTGGTATTAATTCTTTCAATTTCTGATAGAATTCTGCACTGATTTCAGTTGGCCCTGTGCTCTTTTTTGCATTGTAGACTTTTGATGATTGCTTCTATTTTATTATCAGTCTATGTAAATGATTTTTCTTGATTTAATTTTGTTATGTGGTAACTATCCAGAAAATTGTCCATTTACTTTAAGTTTTTCAATTTTGTGGATTACTGGTTTTCAATGTATGTCCTGACTATACCGGTTTTCAATGTATGTCCTGACTATTCTCTGAATTGTCTCAGTGTGCATTTTTATGTCTCCCCTTTGATTTCTGATTAGTTAATTTGCTTGTTCATGCTCTCTCTACATTTATGTTAGATTGGATAAAGTTTTGTCTGTCTTGTTAATTGTCTTGAAGAACCAACTCTTTATTTCATTGTGTATTAGTATTGTTTCCTTTGTTTCTATTTTAATGTTTTCACCTTCCAATTTGATGACACCTAGTTGAGTTTGTTTCATTTTATTCTAGAGATTTCAAGTATGCTGTTATGTCACTACTATGGGACTTCTGTAGTTTAATTATGTAGGCTCTTAGTGCTGTGTACTTAGCACTGCTTTTAATGTGTACCATAAATTTCTTCCTTGACACATGGGCAATGACTTTAATTATTGTTCAACCTCCATGAGATTATACACTTTCTGAAAACTTGTGTTGTTTTTATTAAATCTAACTCAAAACCACCATGAACCAATAAAATAAAAGTGTTATTCCAATTTCTTCATATGTGATAAGGGTTGCTTTGTTGGCAAGTATGTGGTTAATTTTCTACAAGGTTCCATGTGGTGCTTTTGAGTTTGAATGCAATAGTCTAAAATTATAGGTTAAACCCAACTGAGCTATAACTTCTCTTAGGTCATTTATTTCCTGTTACGTTTCTGTCTGGTAGTCTGTTCCCGTGGTGAATGTTGGTTGCTGATGTCTTCCATAATTAGTGTGTTGTGTTTTATGTGTGATTTAAATTTTAGTAATATTTCTGTTACAAATGTAGGTGTTTTTGCGTTTGCTGCACAGGTTTTTAGAATTCAGACTTCATTTGAATGGTTTTTCCATGAATATAATATAATGCTCTTGATCTTATTGATTAATCATGCTTAAGTCCAACATTGATAGTGATTATTATAGCGCCAGTAATTTATTACTTATTGCTCTATGATTGGAAAATTTTCCCAAACTTTGACTATGAGATAATGTCTATCTTTGAATTTAAAGTGTATTTCTTGAATGCAAGAGAATATTGGATTCTATCTTCATAAAATTCTGTAAGTCTATGATCTTGTGTAGTTGAATGTCTGATAATAGATGTGCCATAACCTACGTATGGAACACCAGGAGGCTCACGACTTCATAAAGATGTCCAAGAAACATAATAATTCTAACTGTGGTAATAATAGCTTTCCAAAGATAATAGCAGTTTCATTCAATGTGCATTAGCATTTCTTACATTTTATGTTAAGTAAGTACATAAAATATCCTTCCCACGTGTGTCTACCAATTCAAAATATACTTTTTAGTACACTCATGGATTTTTTCAATTTATTTTTAGTAGTAAACTAATACAAATTTCATATGTCTAAAATAATATATTTACATATATTGCATACATATATTAGTGTATATAGAAAATATTATTCCATATATGTTTTATATGTATGTATTTTAGTAACTCAAAATTAAATATAACTTTTGTATTTATATGTACTTCTCATATTTGGACGTATTTGCTTCTTATTTGCTACCTTCTTGTCATCTCCCCACTTCCAGTCATTCATGTTCCAATATTCTTTCTTGATTATATCCTGTATAACATGATTTTCATTGTTTCTTATTTATTCCTTCTTTCCTTCTTGTCTTTCTCTTTCTTTCTTTCCTTCTTTCTTCATTTGTTATTTTCTCTCATTAGCAGGACTGAAGTTTTAATTTATGGATGAAGTACAAGTCAGACATTGATTCTGCAATCAAACAACATGTCTATTAGGGATTTGTTGGACTTACGATTTTCTTTGTTTGGTGAATTAATTTCTCCTACTGTGTCTTCAACACGTGGTGTTCTCTCTTCCTTCTCTTGTATTCTGTTGGTTATGATTGCATCTGTAGTATTTGACTGTTTGCTTAGATATTATATTTTTATTTTCCATTTCTTCAGACCGTGTTTTTATTGTCTCTATTTCATTTATCAACCATAATACTGCTTGAATTATTTCTTGTGATTTTTGGTTTGGCTTTTCCTCCATTTGTTGCAATTTTTTTATTTTTTGCTTTGGTTTTTCTTCAATTTCTTGCAGTTTTTTACTTGTTTTTCCTTCCATTTCTTTAAGGGATTTTCCCGTATCCTCTTTGAGGGCTTCTATCAATTTTGTGAAGTTGTTTTTAAGGTCATTCTCTTCTGCTTCATATGCATTGGATTATTCAATTCTTGCTGGTATAATGTCTCTAAAATCTGCCGATGTCACATTTGATTTTCTGTTGCTGAGTATTATGGGTGTAGAACTATCCTCTTCCTGACCTGGTAGTTAGGGGACCATAGTTCTGAGGTGCATTGTTTCCTCATCCCGTGGGTAGAAAATAAATCGAGGAATCTGGGGTGCATAGAATCCCACCAGGCAGGGAGGCTCTGTGGCAATCCTCAGGCACTATCACATAAAGTAATTTTCAAGATTGTTTTCTCATGCTTAAGCTGTCTTGGGTTGTTAAAGTCTTATGATTGCAGATTATCTGGGCTCTGATGGTGCCATATTGCCTTTTCTGTTGTTGACTGTATTCTTACACTTGTAAGTAGACATCGTGATTTGGGATGATTTTAGTTCTAGTTGCTGATTGCAGTAGTTTTCGTCATTGAAGGTATGTTTTGTTTTTACTCATTTTTCTTTCCTGTCTGGTTTTCTGGCCTAAATAGCCAAGTGTTCTGGTGACTATCATTTCTTCTGAATCAGTACTTCATGCCATCTGAGTTTTGGGGACCTAGGTAGTTCCCCTAGATCTTGCCTAACATTACTAAGGTGAAAGACCTCTTGTGAAGTTGTAGACCAGGTTATGGAGACCAGGGCAGGGGATTCTGACTGGGGTCCCTTGATCTGTTCTGGCCTCTGTGGTCCTTGGTATAAGCCTGGCCTCCAGTACAGTTGATGGTGCTGGGGTCCCTAGATCCATCCTGTTCTCGAGTGATGCCCAATATTTCTGAAGTTGTCGACCTGGGGTCCTAGATCTTGGCTGTCCTCTCGGCTTCTGGGAGAAGCCTGAACTCCCTTAAGGCTGCCAGTGGTGTGAAACCTCTTTTCAAACCAAGGGATGAGGTACAGTGTGGTACTGCTGGGCAAGCCTTAAAGAACATTATCTGGCAGTGGGCAGTGTCTTACCTGGGGTTTCTTGATCTTGACTCACCTCTGGTAAAGCCAAAGACCTCTTCCAAAGTAGTAGCCCTGGATATTTAATCCAGGTGTGGGGGCGAAGTTGAACAGACATAAGATATTGGAAAAGGTAGTAGAAAGTGTCTTCCTTTGGGACTTGAGGACCTCTCTGGCCCTTGGTGAATTTGCTGGGTGCTTGAGACCCTACTGTGGAGCATGGAGACATGGGATGGAGTCTGGGATTGCTGAGCATGAAGGTGTTTTAGTGAATAGTGGGTGGTTTCTTCCACGAGGTCCTGGGGAGTTGAAGTCTCCCAATATAAGTGTGTGGAGTTTTATAGGTGATTTAAGTTTTAGTAATGCTTCTTTTATGAACGTGGATGCCTTAGTATTTGGGGAATAGATGTTTAGAATTGAAACTTCATCTTGGTGATTTCGCCTGTGATGAGTATAAATGACATGCTTCAACTGTTGTGATTGATTTTGTATTAAAGTCAGATTTGTTAGATATTAGGAATACCAACCATGAAGCTCCAAATGACGCTGTAACGATAAGCAACACACTTACTGAAAATAAAACTAAGTATTTATTGTAGAAATTACTCACAAGATACCAAACAAGTAACCCAGATGAGCCAAGTAGTTTTCCGCTGCCGAACCGGAAGCCGAACTCCGGCAAAAGAGACCAAGACTTCCTGTGTGCTGTCTTTTATGCCTTCCCCCGTAACGCCCCTAGCCATGTCCAAAAGTGGGCCTGGCTAGTGATGTAGTTCACTGGCTACGTACGTATACGTCTTTAGTCATGCGTAAAGTGGGTGTGGTTAGCAGTGTGGTAAACCACTCTTACCTCATCTGTATGCGCCTCTAGTAAGTCACATGGTTAATGGCGGCATATAGGCTTCCTCCTACACAGCCCTGCTTGTTTGTTGGGTCCATTTAATTGGAAAATCTTTCCCCAGCCTTTGACTCTCTGGTAATGTTTGTCTTTGAGGTCAAAGGGTGTTTTTTGTATGGCAGGAGGATGGGTTCTGTCTTCGAATACATTCTGCTAGCTTGTGTCTTTTTATGGGTGAGTTAAGGTGATTAAAGTTGAGGTATATTATTGGCCATTGATTGCTCATTCGACTTTGATTTGGAATGGTGGTTGGTGGTGGAATTATGTGTGGAATTCCACCCCTTTGTTATTTTGGCTGATGGTAGAGTGGAATTTTCCTAATGCCTTGATTTTCTGGTGGTAGCTAACTTCCTTGGGTTGGAGTTTTTTGCTGAACTTTCTGTAGGGCTGGGTTAGTGGATGCATATTGTTTGAATCTAGTTTTGTCACGGAATATCTTGTTTTCTGCATCTATAGAGATTGAGAGCTTTGTTGGATATAGTAGTCTGGGCTGGCATCCAAGGTCTCTTACTATTGGTAAAATGTCTATCCAGGAACTTCTGGCTTTCAGAGTGTCCATGGAGAATTCAGGTGTAATTCTGATATGTTGGCCTTTTTCCTAATTTCTCTTAATATTCTTTCTTTATTCTGTATATTTGTGATCTTGATTATTATGTGGAGAGAGGACATTTTTGTGGTCCACTCTATTTAGTGTTCTGTAAGCTTCTTGAACCTTCATTGGCATATCTTTCTCTAGGTTGGAAAAATTTTCTCCTATGATTTTGTAGAATATGTTTTGTGTCCCTTTGAGGTAGTTTTCTTCAACTTCTTCTCTACCTATTATTTTTTGGTTTGGTCTTTACATGGTGTCCCATATTTCCTGGATATTTCCTGTTAGGGATTTGTTGGGTTTAAGATTTTCTTTGGTTGATGAATCAATTTCTCCCAGTGCATCTTCAACACCTGAGATTCTATACTCCATGTCTTGTATACTGTTGGTAATGCTTGCATGTGTAGTATCGGACTGTTTGCTTTTCTTTTTCTAGCCTTCCTTCATGTTGTGTTTTTTTATTATCTCTATTTCAGTTTTCAACCATGCACTGCTTGAATTTTTCTGCAATTTTCGGTTTATCTTTTCATCCATTTGTTGGATTTTACGAATTTTATGGTTTGCTTTTTGTTCCATTTCTTAGTTTATCTTCGATTTCTGGCGGTTTTTGGTTTGTTTTTTTTTTTTTAATTTCTTGCAATTTTTGTTTTTTTCTTCCATTTATTGCATTTTTTCTTCCATTTCTTACATTTTTGGATTGTTTTTTGGTTCCCTGGTCTGGTTGCTGGGAAGAGAAGACCTGGGACCTGGAGTGCTTTGCTCCCACTGTAATGGGAAGCTCTGGGGGAGTCCCCAGGCCCAGGAGGTCATGCCAGCATGCTGTGCATTGTTTACCTGGTCATGTTGGTGGAAGAGAAGAACAGTGATCTGGGGTGACTGTCTCCTGCTGGGATGGGAGGCTCTGTGGAATTCCCCAGGCACTGCAAGTCAAGTCTGGATGAGGTGCCTTGTTTACCTGGAACCACTGGTTCCCTGGTCTCTTTGGTGGAAGACAAGAACTGGGATCTGGAGTTCATGGTTCCTGCCAGGATAGGAAGCTCTATGGCAGTCCCCAGGCAATCCCCATGCACTGGAATACAGGCCCAGATGCAGGACCTGGTTTACCTGGTCTCACTGATCCCACTGATCCTGCTGCTCGTGCTAGTCCCCTGAACTCCTATTCCCCTGGTCTCGTTGGTGGAAGAGAAGACCTGGGATCTGGGGTGCTTGTCTCCCACCGGGATGGGAGACTCTGTGGGAGTTCCCAGGCACTTGGAGGCCCATTTAGGTTTTAGTATTTCAGGTTTTATATGTTTCATTTCAAATTTTATCGTATTTCAAGTATTTCTTATTCATTGTTTTCTCTTCTTCAATTCTTACTTTCCTTTCTTCACTTTTTTCACTTTAGATATCGTCCATTAAATGAGCTACAGATTGCTATCAAGGACTAGCTGCAAGCCAAATATTGTTTCTGCAAACAAGCATGTTGCCTATTATTAATTCTTGTTTAATTCTTCCCTGTGACCTGGTGTCACTTTTTGCCAGTTGGCACGCAGCATGTAAGAAAGGCAGATTTTGATTTATGTCATTGTAAATTGTATCAGAAACAAAGACAGACAGGCTGTGATTAATTATCTTTCAAACCAGAGAAATATCAAAAGATAGGAGGACAAACATAAAAATTGACAAGTGGTCTCTCAGAGGGATTCTTGTAAGTAGTAAATGTAGGGCATAACAGCTGCTAGTAGCATTTTACAAGTATTCAGACAGAGCCAATACAGATCTACAGTAGAGGCCATGTACAAACACAACCTCATAAGAAGCCCACATTAACACAGTTTATATTCCATTAATCCCCCAGGAATGATATCTACCCTTGTTAGCAGAGTTTATTATATTTCTGTGAGAACACATAAGAACATATGTTGTTAAATATTTGCCAGCAATATATAAGATTGTACAGAAACTTTATTTAGTGGCTGATCGAAGAAGAGGCAGACTCCCTTGGTTAAGTACTGAGCTGAACTCAAGAAAGCCAGTAACAGAGAGGGAGGACTGATGATCAAAGGGATTAAGACTGGGCTGGTTTAACCCCCAGAAATAGCGGACCAGACAAAGTTTAACTCTTGAATCCCAGGCATCAGCCTGGGAAGCCAGCATGGGACTGATCAAGACCCCCTGAATCTGGGTGTCAGTGAAGAGGCCTAGGGAATCTATTGAGCCTTGGGCAGCAGATCAGTACCCATCCCAAGTATACACACGGACTTTGGACTCCCATAGAACAATGTGAGGTGCACTCTCACCCTGAACTCTTGGGGAAGGGTATAGGCCCTGCCCTATATGAAATGACCGATTATGCACACCCCCATGGAGTGCCTCACCCTCCCTGGGGAAATGAGGGGATAACAGGGGGGGGAGGGCACGGGAGGAAGGGAGGGAATGGGAGAGGGACCTGGAACTGACTTGTGAAGCAACCTTGTTTCTTATCTAAATTTAAACTGGAAATAAAATTTAAAAAAAAAAGATTGTTGAAGTTCATAGACTGCTTTTGGTGACAAATAAGAGGAGTTTTACACACATGGATTAAGGATGTTTTTTTTTCTTTTTGTGTGAAAGTATGCTGAGCCATTCAAAGGACCATAGGGGTGTTTTTTCTCATCTGTAGAATATGAGATATAACTAAATTGTCAGCAATGTCTTATAACATCATAGTGATGGTTTCAGTTGCATGTGAGCTTTACTGCATCAATACTTTGTAGCTGTGTGATCGAGAAATAAATTCAATTACATTTCACACATTGTTGTCCTTAGTGTAAAGTTAATTAGGATATATAGTGGATTTTGTATGTGGATGTAGTATTTACAATTTAGATATGTAATAGGTTGTGATAGATTTCAAGATCAGAACAGTTCACAAGCAAGCTCAGCAGTATTTTCTCTGCTCATATCCACAGCCAAGAAAGCAAGGGATGCTCATATATAGTGTTTCCTTTGGAAGTTTTAGTACCATGTATAAATGTCTAGTACACCCTTAAAAGCAGTATATGTTGGAAGTGACTCTCAAAATGAGGCAATAAACAATTCCATGGCCAATGGTCTTAGCATTGGCACTATATTGCATGCCATGGATACCTAATCTTACTGAGTAGAGCCTGTGGATCAGCTTTTTTTAAGGGAGTTGACTGTGGAGTGATGTCCTTAAGGAAATGGTATGATGTATGCATTTTGGGGATTTATTTATTATGTACACAGTGTTCTATCTGCATGTATGCCTGCAGGTCAGAAGAGGGCATCAGATACCACTGCAGATGGTTATGAGACACTATGTGGTTACTGGGAATTGAAATCAGGATCTCTGGAAACACAGTCAGTGCTCTTACAATCTGAGTCATCTCTCCAGCCCTGTGGACAAAAGTTTACAATAATTTTTGTGTGAATGTTCTCTTCACTGGGAATTAAAACTCTAAACAAAGAATTTAAAGGCCTTAGAGATATCCTGACAATAGTGAATTTTACATTTTATGTCCTTCTGCCAGGTTTCCATAAATATTAACAATCAGATGGAAAGGTATCTAGCATTTGGGAGTCAAGTAAAACCACAAAGTTACACCTCATGACAAAAGTCTAAAAATTTATTGGGAATCCTGAAACCAGGAATATGGTTTTACTTGTTCGAAAAGAAGCTTAGTACTAAGTAGAAGATATATATAGTTTTTCTTCTATGAGATATGGTGTAGCTTTTCAGGGTAAAGTTTTCAAGGGTGATTGTTAGTGGGCTTTCAAGTATAGAGGTTTGACTTGAATCTTAGTAGAACACATACTGTCATGTGCCTAGGTGGCACCTTTTTTGAAAAGTGAGAGATGCCATGGGTGGATTTTGTACGTGGATGGGGCATAGGAGAGTGGCCTCACCTTATGTTGCTCACAGATTTGAAGTCATTTCTAAGACTTTAAAGAGACTAATTACCAAGTGGTTTTCCCCTAATTACGCAGCTAACCAAACATATTCTAACTGCTGTTCTCTTGAAGCAAATTGTATTCTGGCTATTCTGGCATATGCCTATGGATTTAAAGACTTCCTCAAAATGTAACAGTATAAAATTTAAATTAAAATATGAATGTATTTCTTTTTGCCTTGTCATCTCCAAATCTGTCCATTTATTTCTCCTTGTTCACTTCACTCTATTATGAATTTTCCTGTCTGAAGCCATAAACATATTATAATATCTAAACAGGAGGTTTAAATACTGAAAATATATATTTAATATGTGCATGGGAAATACGATGAAGCTGTCCCAATATGAAATAATGAAAAAGAAAATCTGTGATGCAGTGTGGGAAATAATTTTTTCAAATCCAGATAATTAGTTACTTAATGAAATTATTTGTGTTTATATAAAATAATTAAAAATTCTAAGTATATTTCAACCCCATCATATATAATTTTTACTTATTGTTTTGGACCTTTTATTCACTAATGCTTGATACATACCCATGAATACACACATATATTCATACATACACATATACATACATACTTGCATGCACCTTCAAAAACACACACACATACAAGATAAGTATGGGTGTATAAGTGTGTATACATAACCCTGAGCAAACAAGTTCTACCTCATAAAGTATGTGTCATTGCTTAATTTTCTAATTTCCAAGCATTTTTTTATATCCCAGCACTCCTAACCACATACTTATTATTTGATCATATATATATATATATTCCATTTCTAGTTTTGTTTTCTTATCTCTGTTTCTTCTTTGATTTTTGGCCCTTATATTTAAATTCCTTGTTAATTTCATGTTTTCATTTCAATTGCCATTAATTCACAGAGCTAAAGACTGACCTCATTGTCCAACCACATTTCAAATAGAATCAAGCAAAAAACATGCTGCTTACAAATACTAGGTAGTGGAATGGATCCATGTAGCATAGTATGCATCTTAGGCATCGGGTTTTGACAGTGAATGTGTAACTTCATTGAAAAGAAAATAATATTTTTCTCATGGTGAATATCCACAGAATCAGTGAAATCCTTCTTATGATTGACTGAAACTTAAAGTCCATTAAATAGAAACATATTCCTGTTAATTAACAAATAAGCATTTAACTTAAATTACTTCCATAACTCAAAACTTGGCGTCAGATTTTTCACCATTGTAAATATCTCCTAAAGAACCATCTGGGTAGAACATCATAAAAATTTCTGGAAATACTATCACATAACTAGCCAGTCTTCAGTCTACACCTAGTAATACACCAAGAAGGCCAGATTCCATGGTTCAAGGGTGCACTTCCACAGTCATTTACAAAGTAAGAAAAGCCTCACCAATCTTGTACTATTCTCCTAGATAGACACTAAACCATTCATCCAGGACTCTCTGGAGATGGGTCTGTAGACCCGGAACAAGAAAGAGACTTCAGGGTGTTTGAGGGTGCAGGTTGATGTGTAGAGATGGGGGTCACAGTGAGGATTTGTTTCTCAAAATTCTTAGAGGCAGTTTAGGGAAGAAACCAGATAAGATGTTGCTTTCCGAGCAAGCAGTGATATAAATTCTGGAGTTTCTTTTATCGATAATGTCTTTAAGATTGTAAGGTCTTCCATTTCTCTTAACAGCACCCTCTAGTACCAGAGCCTCATGTGTATAGGCTAAAGGCAGAGGGAGTACTGGGAATATTATGTAGTAATTAAATAATAGGTAGATAGAAAAATAACCTGGTTTACTCATTAACCAGTAGAAAAGATAATGTTAGTATTTTTATATTCTGTGTCATTGGTGTTTAGTGTCAAAAAACAAGCAGTTGTTAAATGTTAGGCGAGATTATATGTCTGGTTTGGGGTAAGTAAAATGACTATGAGCATACATACATAAATATACATTATACATTACTACATAATACATAAATGTAATATCTATAAAATTACCTTCAAAGTAAAAAGTTGTATCCACACAGTATTTTTGGAGACTGCGTTGGAGTGGTGGCATATGTCTGTAATCTCAACACTTGAAGAAGGGGAAAGCAGGAGCTCAAGGTTGTCCTTGTTTTCATTAAAGTTTAGCGTCAGTTTGGCCTGTATATCTGAAGGTATAACCAGTAAACAAAAGTACAATGGAATCATTATTTAAGAGTCACAGTAGTAGACTGAACCATTATCGTTCTTTGGTAACTTAACTGTTCTGTTTAAAGTTTTTTCATACTGGACAATTATTGTTTAAGTCATTATGTTGATTGTGTTTGGGTAAGAATTTTCTTGTGTATTGCTGTCGATTTGGCATGCTACTAATTATCTTTATATGTACTGTCTTGTCTTCTAGGTACACAATAAAGAAGCATAAGTTTGTATAGTGAACATGTGGAGATTATTGATATATGAAACAGAAGCCAAGAAAATTGGTCTTGTGAAGTAAAACTGTTTTTACAGTCAGAGTTACATTTCAGATTTCTTCTTTCACACCCTTCAAAGAACTTTGAATTTTCTGTGTCTTCAAAGACATTTGTGGGATGTGTAATTTTTTAATGTAGAAAATGTGAATTCTTTTGTCTTCTAATTTGCTCATGCACTGTGTACGCACTTGGGTTTAAAGTCCTCCATATCCCTGGTTCTCTTTATACTCACCAGGTACAAATTGCTGGTATGTTTTATAACTGCAGCTACTGTACACAGTCTATCTCATGTAATCTTGTTCTGCTGATTCGTTCCTTTTAAATATTGAAATGATTCCCCAGTTCTTTTCCAAGATTCCACCTAATATTAAAATTGTACTGTATAGGCACCAACATAAATAATTTGAATACTAGTCATACCCATTACAATCTCATCCCACACCCCTTTTCATAAATGACAAGCCCTTATAAAGGGATGCTGTTGAAAATTAGAGAGCAAAATGTAGCAGTAATTCCTAATGTATCTTTGTATTAAAATGTTTATGTGAGTGTATGTATAAAATTCTTTTTTAATTTTATTTGATGGGCTCCCTTAAATATTTTGTAATTCACCAATAGCCTCATAATTGAAAAGTGATAATTGTGCCAAACCAAGTAACTACTACTATGATTATGGTCTGAGTTTCCCAGAGTGTGACATTCTGTACTGAGCAACAATAGTCTGCTAAATCATATTTGAGTTTCTCTGTTAATCAGATAATACATCATAGTCTTATTTCTTTCTCCAATTTGGCTCAGAACTGAAGCAGATTAGATTCTAAACTTGTGAAACATTTTACTCAGTACATTTTCAGCTAGTCTTTGTTTAATTTGGGTTTGTTCCTTTTTATAAAGCAGGATTAATCTGAAAGTATAGACTGGGAGGAGCTCACCTTCTTTCAAACAAATGACCATGGGTACCTCAGTGGGAGATCTTACTATGTTTAGCATGATAGTAATGCACCATGGTAGTTAACTGTTTACATTTTTCTCCCAAAGATACATCATTTACTACAGTTTCCTGCCCACAATTTTTGTCACTGGTAATCAAAATTTAAATATATCAATGACATGTTCAGAGAAATCCTTGGACTTTATTAGTAATTCAGAAGATCACCAGGGGACAAAATTTATTTAAAAGTACCAAGTTCTAAATATTTCTTATAACAAATAAGGTGCAACTGTTGCCATGTTTGTTTATTAAAAGGTAAAGACTGGCTTGTTAGAATACTGTAACTGTGAGCTTGAGTTACTAAGGTCTTTTTCCCCCTTTTTTCTTTTCTCCATTTAAACATCTTGAAGACATCCAAAACAATGTGATTAATGTTGAACCTTGACATGGCGTCATTATGTAAATATTTCACTTATTAAAAATGTATATATTTGATCTTTGAGATGCTTCCTTCGAGTCTTATAAATAAATGACATTATGTTACAATTGTTTAGCGCATATGCTAGAAAACAAAATGAAGATATGACCTAAATTTTGAAATGACTTTTTAATGTATCAGATCAAAGAGACTTTATTCATCTTATTTTAAATGAGACTATCATCTATGAGTATCTTTACATAGTGTTGATTATATTTAAAAGTTTGATTTCTCAAGAGGAACTTCAAGAAAGATGATCCTTCCAACTATAAATTTATTTAATAGCCCTTTTCGTGGCCTTGTTTAAGCATGTCTGAAAAGCTTGTTTAGCACAAGATCTTACTTATTTTGTTTCTGTGTGTTCCAAACACACTGAACATTTGCAATGACTTCATGCAAGGTTTTTATTTAGCTAATATTACCATAAAGTTAACTCAAGTGCCTTGACTTTACCTTGCCAGTCTATCAGATACATCTAGAGATGATGTGTTCCTGAAGGTTTTAGGAGTGTATTCCTTATACTGCATTTAACTCTGTCTCATATCGAACAACTGTATTTCACTATGGTTGGGGTGGTCATGTGGGTGGCAGAAAAGGTGGTTAAATTAATAGTTTAATATACTTTAAGCCATGTTTTGCCATTTTAAAGATTATTTTTAAAGCACTTAAACTTCTTCATTGTTATGATAAATCTTAGGCTTTATATTGATTGATGTTGATTGCTTGATATTACTCACACTAAAGCTTATCCCTGGTTTGACCACAAAACAAAATTAAAGTATAGTAGGAAAAAAATTGTAGTTAAAATGTTTGAGACAAATTTTTTACAATATAGTGGTCACCTTTGCAACCTGTCTTGTTTAAATGTCTATGTGATTTAGTAGAGTGGAAAATACCTAAACTTTTATGATTACCAGATGATACTAGTGTTAACTAACCCATGGGTTTTTATTAATTAAAAAAGATTTTTCAGATACCTGCACATTATTTTCTCCTGACAGAGTTTGTAGAGGTAACATAGTTTCACTTCAAAGGAGATTTTTAAGGAGAATGGCTATTTTGTTACCCCTTCCCCCCTATTTTTTGAGAGGACAGCTCCCCAACCTAGTTCAGGCTGTCAGGGAACTTACTGTCTCCCAGTCTGCTTCTTTCCATTGCATTCCAAAGTGCTGGGTTACAGTGTACAAGTATGTTGATGCACTAGAAAAATAGTTGGTTATGTACAGTATGTCCTGTTATTGAACATCAAAGTAACCCTCAAACAGTGTCCTAGGACAATGCATACTTTAGGCTCTATCCCAGCGAAACCCCGAGGATATTCTTTAAAGAGATTGTTATGTGAGCTTTATAATAGTGCTTCCCTATAAACTTAATAGAAATGCTGATCTTTCCTCACAGTGAAGTTTCAAATTATTGGCATGAACACCAGCCAAAAGAAGTTATATATATATATATACCACCATGAAGAAAATAAAATTGCAAATACATATAAGTAGGCACCCATTGTTTGTCAGGCTTTTTTTTTACAAAACTTGTTATAGTCTATAATGCAGAATAAAGGTGTTTATATTGGAATGGCTATGGATTTTTATGATTATAATTCAGCTTTGTATTTACTACATAAAATTTTAATGTTTGCATTTGAACATACAGCTTTTATTTGATTTTTTCTATGTTTAACTTGTCTGTTTTGCTTTTATTTTTGAGACAGGGTCTCTATAAATTTGGGTACTCTGGAACTCACTATGGAGATACCTGCCCCTAATTGAGGTTTTTTGCTTTCTAGAGATTGCTTCTCTGGGTTATCCTGGAACTCACTCCCTCTGTAGAACAGGCAGACCTCAAACTGTTTGCAGGATTAAAGGTGTATACCACTGCTTGCCCTCCACTTTGAGTATTTGTTAGTTAGTATTTAGTTAGCTAGATAGTTAGTTAGTTAGTTAGGTTTGTTTTTTGAGTCAGGTTTTCTCTGTACAGCTCTGTATATAACCTTGAACTCAAATGCTAGGATTGAAGGTGTGCACCATTCCCTAGCTCCCACCTTGAGTCTTGAAGGGTCAAATTAGGAATGGTTGTAAATATCAACAGAAAAAGATCATTATAAAAACAAGAATGAAAAATGTTACACTATATTCTTTGGATTGATGCCCTTTATATTTTCATACCAAATTGAAGTACAATTGTATAGTAACTGTGTTTTCTGTCCTTATAAAGGAGTTTTGCTATGTGGTGCTGGCTGGTTATGTTTCTCATGGTGACCTTGAAGTCAGATACTTCTGCTGCCTCTCTGGTGCTGGGATTAGAGGCATGCACCACCCTACTCAGAATGTCTCCCCATTTCAAGTGTGTATGTAGTCTGTTCTGTTTCATTTCTTTGTTTTTCCAAGACAGTATTTCTCTGTGTAACAGCGTTGGCAGTCTTGGAACTCTCTCAGGCCTCAAAATCCTTTGCATCATGAGTGCTCGGATTAAAGGTGTGCACCACCACTGCCTGGCTTTAAGTGTGTCCCTTTTTTGGGATTCATTTAATTGAATTCCTTCCTTCTCACCAATGTTCCCCTTTTTTCTGTCTCTCCCTGTCTTTGCCTAGGTCTGACCTGGTTCCAATTATGTGGCCCATGTTTGTCTCAGCTTTACAAAAAACAAGTTCAACGGTACTCCGTTTCTTTTTATATAATACAAGGAAAACTGTAGAGTACAACAGCTTTACAGTATTGATAGATGTACCCAATTACAGAGAATAGTGTAATTAGAAATAGTGAGAAAACTTTTTCAAATTTCTCTTGGATGATTTTTTTCTAGGCAATATTATAAAGTATGAGAATGTTTTTGATATAAATATAATTAAATATGTAGGAAATATGATAGTGTTACTATATGTGAGTAAAAGCAAATTATGTCATATTCAAAGACTAATTGTGTAGTTCCTTGGAGTCATTGATAATAGACATGGCCTTCTCATTGATAGGTCCTGGCTTTTAATGATGACTTCATTCAAACTCTAGTCTGGCAGACTCCTCTCCTAAGTACTGCTTTCAGGTCCAGTTTCTGCTTCACTCTTTTTTATAATCACTATTTGATCTCACCTGCATTCTGTTATAGAACTGTTCAGGTTCCCAAGTTTTGTTTCTTTTCTTATGTTTTTTTTTTGAGGCATGGTTTCTCTGTAACAGCACTGGCTGTCCTGGAACTAGCTTTGTAGCCCGGGCTGACCTCAAACTCACAGTGATCCACCGGCGTCTGCCATCATGGAATTAATGATTGTGTACACCTCCACACTTGTCTTTGCACATAACTCATACAGAGCTTTATAACATGGATGGACTATGTTCTGTTGCAGAACACTTAGCTTTATTATTTTTGTATACCAGTACATCATGTATGTCTTTGCACAAAAATGTCTTATGTTGAGATTGGTTCTATCAATCAGATTGCAGTTGAAGTAATGAACAAATTTACAAATATTTATTGGCCTATGCTTGTCTAACATGTGTATTGAGTTTGTTTAATGTGCTCTGCACTACTGTCTGCATTCTTCCCATATGAGCAATAGGGGAAAAAGCTACCCAAGGGTAAGAAACTTCACCTACCAGCTGCCATTCTTCTGTTGGGAAAGATTAGTATTAGAATGAGGCATTCTGGGAAATAGAAAATGGTAATTTGACTCTGTGTAGCCAAGGTTGTCCTATAATTTGTTAAGCCAGTCTGGCCGGGTGTTGGTGATACAAACAAAAAGTCATTCTGATCTCAACTCATTGCCTCCATCTACTTAGGACTAGAAGAATAAATGTCTTTACAATTCCATAAAAATCACATGATTGCAAAATCAAAATTTAAAACATTTTTTGCTCTCTAGATGCTTGAATCTTGGAAGATTATTTCAGATTTGGGTCCCAGAATATTTAGGATAGTTTCTCAGGTTCTGTATACATGTCAATCGCTTTGATTGAGGGCACAAACAATAAGTTCCATGCATTTTGGGGAACTGTACAAATTTACAGGGCTGTGGTTGTTCATGCCTACCTCAGGAGGTAGAGGCTGACTGATCTCTGATTTCAAAACCAGCCTCTACATCCTGAGGATGGAGCGAGTTCGAGGACAGGCTCAAAAGCTACACAGAGAAACCCTGTCAGAAAAAAAGCAAAACTAAAATAACCCAAATTACGTGCTGTGAAGAAATGGGAATTGTTCGGTTTTAAATATCACAAAATGGGAATGGTGTAGAAACGCACATGTTGGAGGCAGAATAGGTTTTTCAAGGCCATCTGACTTCATGGTGTTTGACACCATTAGAGAACACATGACTCTCAGTCTCAAACAAAAAAAGAAAATGTCATCTCTTGTATACTGGGAGAAAACCAGACCTGACCCAAACCCCACAGCTGCCTCAGATTGTGCACAATCTTAGACAATGCAGTGTCGTTCAAACTGAGCAAAGCCAGCTTCAGCCCTCAACCCTCATGGTCTGCCCGTGCTACTGGAAGCTCTGACCTCTCCCTGGCTACTGGCCAATGTCACATAGGCCAGAAATTAAGAGACAGTTGCCTGCTCAAGGGTGGGACCTTGGACAACCAGCTCTGTGGGCTGTGAGTACTCCTGGGAGCAGTATGGCGCAAAACTGGGCTGCTAGTCAACTGCCTGGGCCTGGAGAGAGAAGGTGCATACCAGGGATGTGCTGGGCGGTTGGTGTCCCTGTCTGCTGAGTTCTCTGCTGCTGTCCAATGGCCAGGGTCTGAGTCTGTGGGCTGCGCAGTGGGCATCCTCGAAGATGAGGGGCAGGGTCCGAACAGGCTGACACAGAGGAACCGGCATAGGAAATGGGATGTCGCTGGTTTCTCGGGGTTCTTCTAGTGTGGCCAGGCTGAGAGTGACCCCTTCGAGCTTTGGTCCAGAAGTGCTGGCTTTCCCGGGCAGCCTGGAGCAGGTGGCTGCCATCAGAGGTGTCTGTCCATACAGGAGTGGATGGGACAGGAGATAGAGGAAGCGCCCAAGGCTGAGTCTGCTTGAGCAACTGAGGAAACTCTGTGTGTGCTTCCCTGAGCTTCCTAGTCCAGATGTGCGTGGCAATCGGGGCTAACTTCTCTTTTCTGCATGGCCAGGCAGAGTTGTAGGGCACTAGTTCCTTCATCAGAACTGTCACAGTGCGTGTGTGTGCCCGATGCTTGTAGACACCTTTACAGTTTACTGTTTCTTCCATTTCAAATTGGGCACTGCAATGGACAGATCCTTGCTTCAGGCACATTGGTCTGGTAGTGAGGCTGGAGTGCACAGGAGAATTGAGGTAACTTTCACATAATTAGGGGAGATGAGCGCTAATGTATCAAAAGTCCAGAAGAAACCTGAGAATGATAGGCGAGCAGTTCAGCTACAGTGTAAGATTGAGTTCAAGTTTAGAGAATGAGAGAAAAATAAGAAGGTAGTAAGTGGTTTGAAATGTCACCCGGTGAAGATGGCCTGAAGTCAGAGTGGTGAAGTGTAAACGTGGGTCACTTAAACAAATGTTGGAGTAGCAAACTGGGTGGACACTTTAGGAACACACAAAGATCCCAGTGGAAGAGGGCAAGGAGGCAGCTGAGAATGAGAGTAAAGTCACTGTAGTGCACTGTCACAGACATTGAGAAGTCAAGGAGGTCTCAGGGAGGGGAAAGCGTGGTCAGTGGCTTGGAATGAAAATTTGTAGTCGCATTTTACCGTTGAAAGCCTTGAACAACAAATATTAGTTTTAAATGTTCCAACAGACACGTTTGTAAGGGTTACAAGAAACAGGTGAAATTAGATTTAATGATATGGTAATCCAGCATGGCTAAAAGTTTTATTTTAACATATAATCAGTGTAAAAAGTAACTTGTTTTCCTTCCTCTCTAGATAGTAGGCTCCTCAGTGAAGAGGAGCAATATATGATTCTACAATGTCCTGGGCACATGTCACAGCTTTTTGTTGTTTAAAAGAAACTCAGTTTCTCTTTGATGCAGGAAGAATTCTTTGGTTTTCATACTGCCTTGCCAAGTTCCTTGTTTAAGTTGAATAAAGAAAGAATTTAGGCAATGAAATCTATCATTGGCTTACAATTTAATTAGATTTAAATATTCAGTTTTAATTAAAAATGTATTCTATACATTTCCATAGAAGTTTAAGAAATTGACTCACAATAATCATAACTTCATTACAGAGTTATTAAAATAACATTGGGGAAAAGAGCCTTTATAGTTGCCAGGTTTGGTGGCATGCATTTGGAGTTCATGTCTCATTTAATCATGCTCCTCCTTTAGATAGTATAATACAGAATAAGTTCTCTGGTTTTATTTTATTCATTTATTTATTCTACTTGTTTCCCTGACACAAGTCTAGATCTTTTATAAAGTATTTCTCAGAGCTTGAGTTTGCTTAGTATATATTCAGTTTCAAATCACATATTTTTTTACACAAGTGTTTCATGTTGTCTTTATTCCTAGCTGTTGTGATGCTGAGTTACTTAAAGTGATCAAAACTCACCATAATAAGAGTGTTGTTTACTCAATAATAATGTGTGGGCTAATATGTTGTGATTTTGTAAGTACTTAGTAAACAGGTTAAAAGTTTTTTCTAAAGTGCTTTCATACAGTATATTTTGATCATTAGAAGTTTTTTTGAGAAAGGATTTCTCTGTATTGTTTTAGAGGCTGTCCTGGAACTTGCTCTGTATACCAGGCTGACCTTGAACTAACAGAGATCCACCAGCCTCTGCCTCCCGAGTGCTGGGGTTAAAGGCGTTGGCCACCAATGCACAGCTCATTAGAAGATTTTTAAAGGTGATGATTCTTAATCTTATGCAGAGTAGAAACAATGTTTAGATATCTTGATGATTTTTATTTAAAATTATATTTTGAAGTTCAAGACAGATTTAACCAAGCTGAACTCGAACTCAGAAACAAACCTGGCTCTACATCCAAAGTGATGGGATTTAAGTTGTGTGCAAGTTTTGCCTGTCTTGTTATTTAAATTATGTCTGTATTTTGCCTGTGTGGTCCAACCCATCCTGTGAGGTACAAATCTTATTTTGGTTTTGAAGTGCTAGGAATAGGATATAAGATTTATTAATGAAGACTGGGGGCAGAGATTCGGTCCAAAGGAAGCAATACATTGTCCAAAAGGACTGTGATCTATCATACACAATCCTATATCATATTACTAAAATGATTCATAGAATAAATGAAAAAGAATATACTCCCACTCCTGTTTTCTTCTGTTAGGAGTGAGTAAGGCTCCTTTTACTTTTTTCATAAGGCTTCATGGGTTTTCTGTTTTGTTTTCTCAAGAGAGCATTTCTCAGTAGCTATGGAGCCAGTCCTTGAACTCACTCTGTCGACCTGGTCTCTATACCAGACTGGCCTTAAATTCAGAGCTCTTCCTTGCCTCTTCCTCCACAGTGCTAGGATTAAAGGCATGGTAAAAGATTGCCTGGCTCATTTTTGGTGTTTCCATATGGGTTATCTCTTTGTAGTCCTGGCACTCATTCTGTTGATCAGGCTGATCCCAAACTCTGCCTCCTGAGTGAAAGGATTAAATTGTGACACCTCTGCCTGCTTAAGGCTTTATGTTTTTTGTTTATGCAATTCAATTTATGTCTCATGTTTATGGGAGACTTAGTAATTCATTTTAACAAGCTTAGTTGCTGGCTTGATCTTGCTTAGCTTTTTCTTTTTATGGTGGTGTTATTTTGAACCTGAGTCTCACATTGTGACCCAGGCTGCCATTAAACTTGTTTGTTCTACCTCAGCCTCCTGAATCACAGGTGTGAGCTACCACATTCTGTAGCCTTTAATTGTCATCTTACTTGTCTTGAAATTTATTTCTTCTTGTTAAGTGGTGAATTCTTATTTTTCTTTTTAAAGAAATGTGGCTTGGTGTTGAGCTGGTAGAGAGTAAAATGTGCTTCTAGAAAACTTCAATGCATATATATTTTCTTTATTTGTTCCTACCTCTTTAACCTGCTTGCATAATTCACTTAACTTGTTTTACTTTAACTTTCCTATTAGAACATATTAAATGATAATTGAGAAAGTTTTGGCTGAGATTTGGGATTGAAAGATTCAAAAGTTGAAACAAAAATAATGTAGAGGAGGAAAACTTAGTACATTATACTGACCAAATCTGGTAGTTTCTTCTTTTTTTATTTATTTTTCAGTTTAAATTTAGATTAGAAACAAGGTTGCTTCACAAGTCAGTTCTTAGTCTCTCTCCCTTTCCCTCCCCTCCTCCTGTGCCCGCCCCCAAGCACCCCAATATCCCATCATTTCCCCAGGGAGGGTGAGGATCTCCATGGGGTGTCCATAGACTGTCATTTCATCCAGAGCAGGGCCTAGATACTCCCCCAAGAGTCCAGGGTGAGAGTGCACCTCACATTGTTGGATGGGAGTCCAAATCCATGGTTATACTCGGGATGAGTACTAATCTATTGCACAACGCTCAATAGATTACCTAGGCCACCTCATTGACACTCACATTCAGGGGCTCTTGATCAGTCCCATGATGGATTCATAGGGATTCAAGAGTTAACCTTTGTCAGGTCATCTGTTTCTCGGGGTTAAACCAGCCCAGTCTTAGTCCTTTTGGTAATCAGTACTCCCTCTCTGTTACTGGTTTTCTTGAGTTCAGCTTAGTACTTAACCAAGGGAGTCTGCCTCTTCTTCCATCAGCCACTGAATGAAGTTTCTGTTTCCCAGACTCTCTGGCCATGGGATTGTAGGCTGGCACTACCCAGATCTATGTCTAAAATCCATATATGAGAGTACATGCCATGTTTCTCTTTTTGTGACTGTGTTACCACCCATAGGATCGTTTCTTCTAGTGTTATCCAATTGCCTGCAAGTCTCAGGATTCCATTGTGTTTTTCTCCTGAAGAGTACCTCATTGTGTAAATATACCACATTTTCTCTACCCACTCTTTGGTGAGGGGCATCTAGGTTGCTTCCTAGTTCTGGCTATTAGAAATAATGCTGCTATGAACATAGTGGAACAAACATCCTTGTTGTATGAATGGGCACCTTTGGATATATGCCTAAGGGTGGAGTTGCTGGGTCTTGTGGTAGGTTTATTCCCATTTTTCTGAAGAATTTCCATACTGATTTCCAAAGTGGCTGAACCAGTTGGCATTCCCACCAGCAATGGAGGAGTGTACCCCTTTCACCACATCCTCTCCAGCATAAATTGTCTTTGATATTTTTGATTTTAGCCATTGTGATAGGAGTCAGATGGTATCTCAGAATTGTTTTGATTTGCATTTCCCAAATGGATAAGGATGTTGAGCACTTTCTCAAGTGCCTCTCAGCCATTTTAGACTCCTCCATTGAAAATTTTCTATTTAGTTCTGCAGCCCACTTTTTAATTGGGTCCTCTGGTGTTTTGGAGTCTTGCTTCTTGAGTTCTTTTTAAATTTTGGAGATCAACACTCTGCCAGATGTGGGGTTAGTGAATATTTTTTCCCATTCTGTGGGCTGTCTTTTTGTCTTGCTGACTGTGTCCTTTGCCTTACTGAAGCTTCTCAGTTTCGGGTGGTTCCATTTATTAATTTGTTAAAGGGTACCACCCACTTTCTCTTCTAAGAGGTTCAGTGTGGCTGGATTTATGTTGAGATCTTTGATCCATTTGGACTTACGTTTTGTTCATGGCGGTAAACATGGATCGATCCACATTCTTCTTTATGCCAGCCTCCAGTTATGCCAGCACCATTTGTTGAAGATGCTTTATTTATTCCACTGCATATTTTTAGCCTCTTTGTCAAAGTTCAGATGTTCATACGTGTGTGGATTAATATCTTGGTTTTCAATTCGATTCCATTGTTCTACCTGTCTATTTGTTTTGTCAATACCAAGCTGTTTTCAGGACTATAGCTCTATAATAGAGCTTGAGGTCAGGGATGGTGATTCCTCCAGACGTTGCCTTGTTGAACAGGGATGATTTGGAAATCCTGGGTCTTTTGTTTTTCCATACAAAATTGATTATTCTTCTTTCAAGGTCTGTGAAGAATTGTGTTGTTGTTGAATTCTAATTTTAAAGCTTGGTGGTCTGATAAGATGCATGGGGATATTCCAATTTTTTGTAACTGCTGAGGTTTGATATTTTGCCAAGTATGTGGTCGATTTTTGAAAAGGTTTCATGTGGTGGTGAGAAGAATGTGTATTCTTTTTTATGTGGATGAAATGTTCTATAGATGTCTTTTAATCCCAGTTGGGTCATTACTTCTATTAGACCCTTTGCTTCTTTGTTGTGTTTCTGTCTGGTATTCCTGTCTAGTAGTGAGAGTGGTGTGTTGAAATCTCCCACTATAACTGTGTGGGGCTTTATATGTGATTTAAGTTTTAGTAATGTTTCTTTTGCGAATGTGTATGCCTTTGTATTTGGGGCATAGATGTTCAGGAAAGACACTTCATCTTGGTGAGTTGGACCTGTTATGAGTATGTAATGACCTCCTTTATCTCTTTTGATTGATTTTATTTTAAAGTCTATTTTGTTAGATATTAGGATTGCTACCCCTGCTTGTTTCTTGGGTCCATTTGATTGAAAAATTTTTTCCCAACCTTTAACTCTCAGGTAATGTCTGTCTTTGGGGGTGAGGTGTGTTTCTTGTATGCAGTAGAAGGAAGGGTTCTGTCTTTGAATCCATTCTGCTAGCCTGTGCCTTTTTATTTGTGAGTTAATGCCATTAATGTTGAGGGATACTAATGACCATTGATTGCTCATCCTTCTTCGATTTGCAATGGTTGTTGTTGTTGGAATTATGTGTGGAATTTCACCGCATTTGTTCTTTTGGCTGTTGGTAGAGAGGGATTCTCTAATGCCTGTGTTTTTCTAGTTGTAGTTAACTTCCTTGGGTTGGAGTTTTCCTTCCAAAACTTTCTCTAGGGCTGTGTTAGTGGATATATATTGCTTGACTTGTCCCTGGTGGTCTAGTGTCTTGGATTCTATTTCAGTTTTCAACCCTTGCACTGTTTGCATTGTTTCTTGCAATTTTTGTTTACTTTTTTGTCCATTTGTTGCATTATATGAATTTTTTGGTTTGTTCTTCCTGTCATATCTTTCATTTATCGCTTTGTTTTTTCTTCCATTTCTTGCATTTTTTGGTTTGCTTTTTCTACCAGTTCGTGTATTTTTTGGTTTGTTTTTTTCTTCCATTTCCTGCCTTTTTTTGGTTCGTTTCTTCTTCCATTTCTTCCATTTTTTGGTTTGTTTTTTCTGCCATGTCTAGAATTTTTGGTTTGTTTTTTCATCCATTTCTTTGAGGGATTTTCCTATATCCTCTTTTAGGGCCTCTATCATTTTCATGAAGGTGGTTTTAAGAGCATTGTCTTCTGCTTCATTTGCATTGGAATGTTGGAGTCCTGCTGGTGTTGAGTCTCTGGAATCTGGTGGTGTCATATTTGTTTTTATGTTGCTGAATGTGGTTTTGTATTGTCTCTTTCCCATCTCTTCTTCTGGTGGGTGCAGAAAGAGCCCCTTACCGTTTTGGTTGTTAGGGGACCAGATTTCCCTTCTGGTGGGTGCTACCAAGTCTAATAATCTGGTAGTTCTTCTATTCCTCGTCCTTGTTCTGTGGAGAAGAAGACCAAGAATCTGGGGTGCTTAGCCTCCCATTGGGATTGGAAGCTCTGTGCAGTTCCAAGGCAAATGCAGGCACTGGGACACAGGCCCAGATGTAGAGCCTGGTTTACCCAGTCCTGCCAGAACAGGTGGTCCCCTGGTCTCCCTGGTTCTGCTGGTTTCCTGGTCTTGTTGGTGGGAGAGAAAACCTGGAGTCTGGGGTGTTTGGCTCCCGCCGGGAATGGAAGCTCTATACAGTTCCCAGGCGATCTCCAGGCACTGGGACACAAGCCTGTTTTACCTGGTCCTGCCAGAAGAGCTGGTCCCCTGGTCTCCCAGGGTCCAATGAATGGGGTGTCACTGAGGAGGCCTAGGCAATCTATGGGGCCTTTAGTAGTTGACCAGTATTTATTCCTGGCATACAAATGGATATTTGGTGCCTATCCCACAATGAGGGATGCACTCTCACCCTGGACTCTTGGGAGAGGTTCTAGGCCCTGTCCTGGATGAAATGACAAATTATGGACACCCCCATGAGAGAACTCACCGTCCCTGGGGAAAGGAGGGGGTATTGGGTTGGTGGTAGAAGGGGGTGGGAGGAGGGGAGGATAAGGGAGAAGATCGTGAGATTGAAATGTGAACATACCTTGTTTCTCATTTGAATTTCAATTTAAAAATGAAATTTTATTGTTAAAAAGTTTTCAAAATAAAAGAAGGAGGCATTAAAAATGTCCTTCAAGTGACAACATGTCATAGCAACATGCTCCACATTAGACACTTTGTCTAGGAGCTTATAGTGTACTCAGTGAAATGAGAATCAGTGTAAAAAATAACTGGATCCATATGATCAGAACAAATACCATGTTTTTGCTGAAGCAGTATAAAAGTGGCATGGTAATAGAGAGAGAAGCAACTTATCTGTTCACATTCATCTTTCTAAACAGTAATTAAATGCATGCTAACTCATAGAAGCTGCTCCTGCTCTCACAATTCAGTAACACAGAGCATAGCTTGGGATCTGTATTTTCTTATTAAATGTAAAAACACCAATAAAAAGGAATCATATATATATTCTTTGGAAACTACTCCCTGAGTAACTCCCTGCATAACTTAGAAAACATTGGGAGTGTTCATATCTCAAAACTCTCACAATTTTCTTTACAGTAATTGCCTTATCTACTTACATTGTTTTTTTTAAATTATGATCACTTCTGTATGGCCATCCCAAGGCTGGTATATGATGAATACTCAAATAAATGAAGGGAGAAATATGTTGACAAAAATAACAGCATCCTACCCCAGCAGTGGTGGTGCACTTCTTTCACACCAGAGCTCAAGAGACAGAGGAAGACAGATCATGTGAGTTCAAAGCCAGTCTGATGTACAGAGTGACTTCCAGGAGATTCTCCAAAACTACAAAGAGAAAACTGTCTCAAAAAAACAAAAGACAAAACAAAACTACACAGACCCTCCTCCCCGCACGGGGTGGGGGGTAAGCTCATCGAGGACATAACAGCAATCTTATGCATGGTCAATATTCAAAATACAGCTATATATAGAACAGGTTACAAAGTACACAACTCTGGCAAACTTTCACTAGTACTAAACATATCTGTTACATTAACATGAGAAAATGTTTATGTAATAAGACTTTTTAAAATTCATTAGCAAGTTGTTTTGTAAATAAAATTATTTCTCGATAGAAAGGTTTTAAATATTTTCACAGCAAGTACAGCATTACCTGTTTCCTCACCCAATTCCATGTCTAACCTTTGTATTTTTAATAGACAATGTTTCTGTGTGTAAACACAGCTGTTCTATCACTATAAACCAGGTTGGCCTAGACTGCACAGAGATCTATCTGCCTATCTTTGCCTCTCAAGTGCTGGGATTATAGGTGTATACCATCACCATAGTCAATATACAGAACATAATATTGAAGCAATTTTTATCACTATACAAAGCAAATATGCCAACTGATACATGTTTATCAGATATCACAGTAAATTAAACGCAAAGCTAACTTTTATGACCATACAAAGATAATATGGTAGCATAAAAAACTACTTGGTAAATACTAAATATAGCACTGCTTAAAACACTGCCAAGAAGAACAAAAGGGAGGCTCAGCAGTGAAGACCAATAACTGCTCTTCCAGAGGGACCCAGGTTCAATTCCCAACATCCACATGTCAGCTCACAATTCCAATTCAAGTGAACTTGACACCCTTGCACATACATGCATGCAATCAAAACACCAATGAAAATACATTAAAATAATAAATCATAGCCAGGTGTTGCTGGTGCACAAAATTAATCCCAGCACCTCACAGGCAGAGGCACGTGAGTCTCTGTGAGATAGAGACCAGCATGGTCTCTAAAAGCTAGTTCCAAGACAGGCTCCAAAGCTACACAGGGAAACCCTGTAATGATCATTCTTCCCTCCAGCCTGATCCCTAATGTTCACACAGTATGTTACATTAATTATGAAGCTGTTGGCCGTTTTGCTATGTTTTCTTTTTGGCTATCTCAGACTTAATTATTAACCCACAAATGCTAATCTGAGTATTTCCACGTGGAGCTCCCTTAACCGGAGAAATGGTCTGAACCTCTTACTCCTCTAGCACCCTACATGGTGACTGACTGTGCCTCCAATTCCCATAATACTCATCCTCACCTATTCCCATCTATCTTGCTTCCCTATTGGCCAACAGTGCTTTATTAACCAACTAATAAAAAAATACATAGGACTTCCCACATCAAAGCCCTATCTCAAAAACTAACAACCAAAAAAAAAACACCATAACAAACCTACTGCAATAAACCATATAACAGCACAGACTAATTCAACAATTTTGCAGAAGTTTATATATATATATATATATATATATATATATATATATATATATATAGTGTGTGTGTGTGTACCTGTGGATGTCACAACACACATGTGGAGGTCAGTTTTCTGTTTTTAACCCAAATGGTTGCTAGGGACATAATTTTCAGGGGAAAGTTGCAGTCAAGTCTCCTATATGTAGCACCTTGCTTCCTCAACAAGTTTTTAGAATCTGGAAAAATATGACATCATATTACATATTCATTCTTAGTTTTTATAACTCACTAGAGTAGATTCGTATCATGAAGTATTCATTAATGGTCAGCAAATTTTGAAAAGTGGGAAGAAATGTATACTGAGTTGATCTCAAATTTGCTTGAAATAAAAAATAAATCCAGGTTATCTCTAAGAATTTACAGCCAACTTATCTACATAGTATATTCCAAAAGAGTCAGTGTCACAGTGAGACCACATCAAAAAAATATTAACTAAGGAGCTGCGTGTATTTATAAGGTTTTCTGTCTTAGAGTAAAATTGAATGTTTTTAACTTGATAAAACAACTTTTTTGAACCAAAATCTAACTATTTTTCATCTTCTTTCTTCTCTTTCTGCCTCTTTCTCATATTCCCTGGTTTTCTTCCTTTCTCTGCTTTCCCAATTCTTAAGGCACTAAAAAGAAAAGTTTCAAAACTTTAAAATTTCACACAAGATCCTACAAAACATGGCTCACCAGCCTCTGTGAGCAAAACACACTTTACAAGATAAAGCATTTCCTGCATACCTCTTGATAAACAGCCTCTTTCTCTCTCAGGTTTTTTCAAGTTTTCTTTGTTCATATGCATGTTCTTCATCCTCTTCCCTGTCTCTTATCCTTCTATTTCAGGGTCAAGTTCTCTTTCTCTTTCTCTCACTCTCACTCTCTCTCTCTCTCTCATTCTTTTTCTCGTTCCTGTTTTTGCACTCTCTCTCTTTCCCTTTCCTGTTCCTTTTCATAAGCTCTGCTTTTTTCTCTATGGAAATAAATCAATCAATATAAAATATTTTATATCACTCTATTCTTTTTCTTTAGGGACTTAGGGAAGCAGTAATGTATTACAAATCAACATATAAAGAAGTCAAAATATTAATTTTTGAAAAATTGTAAATTTCTCTATACTAAGGTGAAGTATTTGTATATAATGAACAAGGTCCAACATTTTGGGGTGGGGTTCAATAAAGGCTTTCTCTGTGTAACAGCCCTTGGTGCACTAGAATTAGCTCTGAGGACCAGGTTGGCCTCAAACTCAAAGATCCATCTGCCTCTGCCTCCCGAGTGCTGGGATAAAAGTCATTTGCCAACACTGCCTGGCAAACTCAATATTCTAATACCATTGTTGGAATTAAAAAGAAAGACACATTTTCAATTTAACTACAAAATCTAATCTGCATTCTGAAGTGAATGCTAATAATCAAATCAAAAAATAAACATGAGATTGCATGAAAGATTGAAAAAGAATTAATTCTGGTTGATTATATGTGGAGATGCATAATTCAGTACAAGATAAAGAATATTGCCAGGCATGGTGGTTAAAACTACCAATCCTAATGTTTGCAAGGCAGAGATAAGCTGACCTTAAGGCCATCGAAGTCCTACATGGAGTTTCAAGGCCAGCCCCAACTACATAGTGAGATTCTGCTCTCTTATTATTTTCTCATTGCTCTACATATTACAAGGTACCAAAAAATTTAAATGAAAAATACCTGCTTAGAAGGAGAAATTACTACACTACATGAATAAATAGACACAGAGTCAAAAGTCGAACAAATGCACACACACTCTCTAAGGATAACACTGGCAGGAGTGACTTCACAGTGCAAATAGAAAAACTGCCTACTATTCCAAAGATATAATGGAACTTTTCTGCCCTAACACTGAGGAAACAACTGGTTCTAGGTTTACAAAAACTACACTGTCCTAATAGAGAAAGAGTAACTTTATAAAACTCTTGTTGGGAATGTAGTCCATTAGTAGAGTGTTCAACCTGCCAGCAAACATTCTACCTGGTATGATGGAACATGCCTGGAAGCCCAGCAGCTCACATTAAGTTGAAACAAAATGAATAATTCACAATCAGCTAGGCTTCAGATACAAAGAGCTCACCTTAAAAACTAAATAACAGGGCTGAAGAGATATCTAAAAGAGTTAAGAGTGCTTGTTTTCTTGTAGAAAATTCAGGACCAATCAAAGTGATGGCTCACAACTATAGTTCCAGGTTATCTAACAACCTCTTCTGGTTTGCACATACATGGTTCAAGTATATACATGAAGGCAAATCACTAACACAAATAAAAATAACTTGCCAGGTATGCTAGTGCACGACTTTAATCCCAGCACTCAGTAAGCAGAACCAGGAAATCGGCCTGGCCTGTATAACAAATTCCAGGCCAATGGGAATACACAGAGAGACCATGTCCCCCGAAACCAGGGAGAACATTATTCACCAATGATATTATTATGTATATAAGACAAGCAGGCTAAGAAAAACTTATCACTTAAATACAAATGGTTACACAGACAATTGTGTAATTCCATTAAGCTAGGAGAAGCAAGCAAATATCTTCTTCTTACCTCGATCATGTGTGATCCTTATTTCTATCTGAACTTCATTCTTGATCATGGTCCAGATCTCTCTCTCTATCTCGGTCTCTCACTTTTGTGCTGTTATGGTCCCTATCCTGTTCTCATTCCCGCTCCGTTTTTTTTCCTTTTCTTGTTCACGTTCTCTTTCCCTTTCTTGTTCCTGTTCTCACCTTTCTCAACCCCTTTTATTTTTCCTCTTATTTTCTCTCCATTCTTTCTCAATTTCTTGTCTTTCTTTTTCTTTTTAGCCTTTCTCTTCTTCCAGTTTCTAGAAATTAATAAAAGTACTTTTAGAGATAGTTCTGTGGCTCCAGTATTCCGACATTCCCTGGCACAATGTTCAATACTTGTAAGAAAAGCATCAAACCACCAAGGTTTTAAATATCAGTGACTTTATTTGACAAATTTAACTGAAACATTCAGAAGGCTAGATTTCGTGCACAACCATATACTCTGCACAAACCAGGAATCTCCAATTTATTGTTGGAAAAAATGTGTTGAGTGGCTGGTCACTGACTATATCATATGTAAAATAACCACAAAGTATGTCGTGATCCCTAATAATTTCTAAAGAGACAATGGATCAATCAGCTCAAGCTTAATTCTGCCTATTATCAGTATCCTTAAGTCAATGGAACAGTGATAATAATTAAAACTTTAGACATCTGGTTACTTGAAGGATACCTGATGAGGATTTTAAAGTAGAGGTGGAAATCAGTCAACTCACGATACAACAATCTTCTGTCCTCTATGTTGCCCCCTGTCCACAAGAAACTGAAGCTGTTTCAGCCAGAATCTTTTTTCTTAATTATGGAAATATCCAATCCCACCATTACAAAATGTATAGGCCCCCAAATACAGAAACTTTGAAAACCACTCAAGCAACATGTACATAACAGTATCATTTCAGTTTAAAAGTTAAAAGCCCACAATTATGCCTGTAAAACAATAAAACAATAAAAATTTATTTACAGTGATAAATCCACCCTTGCAAAGATCTGTTGTTAACTTACAGAAGTTTTGCTATGACATGCATCACAAACAATGGATTAACCTTGCCTAAAATCGATTTCTGGCAAGAAGAGCAAGTACACCATTCACAAATAAATCAAATAACAGTTGTACCAAGACTGTATCCTGAAAGATTACCAGTGTACCACAAGATTTCTATATGAACTAAGGGGAAGAGAGGAAACACAACAAAACCTCAATCAAGTAAAACAAAACAAAATCAAAACATATTTATCCCTGACGTTCCACATTCAATTTCACAGAAATTTAAAGTGTAAGAATAAAATGTGCATTTTTCTTTTTCTCAGTCATGTGAAGCATTTAAAATTTTAAGAAGTCTTACCTGTTATATTTTTCTTTTGCTCATAGACCAAAGAATTGACAGAGGATTATGTAAGAGAAACTAGTGTATGAGGCATCAATATTTTCAGCTGCTGAACTAAGTGCACAGTCAGAGCTAATACTGAATACACTGATTGACATTAGAAAGTGAAGATAGGAGACATGGAGAAAGAGAAGTCAGACCCTGAAAGAAACTAAAGGAGTAAAATCTAATTTCTGAACATCTGTAACAGAATTTAAATTTTGTATTTTAAAATGAATCTAGACTACATAACACTTGCCTCAGTGTCATCCTTAAGAAATTTGTTTCACAGATTTTTACATATACTTAAATATTTTTAATTTCTTTTGCATAAGGTCTCAATATTTTACTTCTTTTGTTTACTATGTTACTTAAATCTGATGCAAAAACAATTTCTTTTGACCTAATTTTATTTATTTATTTATTAATTTATTTATTGGTTTTACGAGACAGGGTTTATCTGTATTATTTTGGAGTTTGTCAGTCCAGCCTGGCCTCGAGCTCACAGAGATCCACCTGCCTCTGCCTCCCACGTGCTGGTATTAAAGGCATGCACCACTATTGCCTGGATAGACCTAATTTTAAAAGCTAGATTGCCCTATGTAAGCAAGTGAGAAAGTCTAGTCCATAATAAATGCTAAGTTATTTATATTTGAAATATGTGTATGTTCACAAGCAGATATATAGCATATATGCAAATATTTTAAGAAAGACTAAAGAAAAAAATAAGTAATGAAAAGGAAAGAGGTTAAAAAGAGGAAGGGGAAAAAATAAAAGCTCTTACCTTATTATCTCTTCAGACTCATCCTTGCTGTTAATGGATGCCCCCTGCCATGCTGACACACTGACAGTCTGTGATTACTTAATAAACTCATACCAAAACATGCAAAGGTTCACTGAGCACATTTTTTACTGCTAAGAATTAAGATATCCCCTTAAACAAACCACGCAAAAATGACTGGTTTTTACCTTCTTTGCTTTAATTTTTCAGAACATTCCCACCAGTAAAATAATGTTAAGGCAGTGAAATGCCTGACACTTAAAATGGTGAATATCTTCAGAATTAATTTTTTACAAACTTTATTTCCTCATAATTTACCAGTAACATAACAGGGTTTAAAATTCATAAAAATGGGGGTGGGTGTGATGGGTGGTAAACTACACACAAAACTATATACCATTTTAAGCTTATTCAGTCCTGAATCAGAATATTGAACATACAGAGATATAGTCTACAATGACAATCCACTGACCACAATTTTAACACTCAAAATTGTTCAGAGTTACATTTGTGCTTTTAGGCATATTTAATTCCTGAAAAAGCACTGAATGTGAGCTATGGTTGGGCATCTGGATATTAAGTGTTCAGCGGCATTTATTACACAGCACTAATTGTCAACTAGTGATTTTGAAAGCAATGAGAAAAATGAGACTCAATATGGAGAAAATGAACACTTAACACCATTGAGTTATGTTATGTATCTTACAGTCTAGTCAAAACCAGTTATATGTTTTTACCTCTAACATCAAATTACATATCATGCATTCTGCATTGCACCATCTGAAAGCACCACCTTCTATACAAGCGAACATTCACAAATGTACTGTCACTGAAATTAGCTTTAAATAGGCAAAAACTGTGAGTGGGATTTACTATACACAAATACCAATTTCCAAGCCAGTTACCCCTTTGTATATTTTTCTGAGGGGGTATCCATAATTAAAAAACAGAAGCTCATACTTACATCCGATTCCTTGTTACTTTCCAAGCTGAGAGTTTCATCTTGCATTAGTCACCATATGATCTCTATCAAAATGGTGGGCGTCAAATAATACATTGGCTTTATGGGAATTTATAGTTCTTTCATACATATATAATTTGGTTAAGTCTGGTAATCACTGATCTGCTTTTTAAAATCTCCGCCAATCAAACTAAAATCCACACAAGTATAAATCTTAATTTTAATCTCAGCTCTTTCAAAAAAGTTTTTCTAAGATTAAAGGACTCCCCACAAAAATAAAATAAACTGATGTAGGTTAATCTCTTGACCCCTAAATATAGTTTAACCTGAACTTGATGTCTATTTTGAAATCTATGAATTAACTTCTCTTCATATTTAAATGAGATGACTAGAAAATAGTAGTCAGTGATTGGAAAATATTAAGCTTCGTAAATATGGTGCTAACCTTTTGTTCCTACCTCAGTAACAACTAAGCCTATAAAAGGCAATAAATTATACTGTCATATAAAGGTGACTTTCTTGTCTGTTTGCTTTGGATTCTGTAAAACGTCTACATTGGTATCAAGGGAAAATACAAAAATACTACCTTGTGTGTGTCTCTGAATTTGCTGATCTCTTGGGATATCAAGTCTCTTTGTCTTCCTCTATTTCTATAGCATTTATATCCTCCTAAAATAAAATAGAAAGGAATGTACATGTATTTACATATATTAATACAAAAATATGATGGTTTAGCATTTTGTGCAGGTATTAACACAAGTAAGTAAATACCAACCAATTTGACAGTAAAATCTGATCTAAAATTAACAATAATAGTAATAAAATCCCAAATCTCACAACTAGTACCACACACATAAAATCAAAATTTAAAATTCAAATGAACCTAGGTGATGAGTGGGTAAGGAATCAATGGCACCCATGGAAATCTATGGAAAATGTGCAGAGAAACCCACAAGTATTTTTTATATAAAGAGTTCACATTGTGATATAATTCAACTGTCTACATATTTTTCCAATACATTACTTGTGATATTTTCTTGATTTCAACTTATAATAAAAATTATTTCCTTAACCTTAATTCCCTCCTCTACTTCCTATAACATTCACACTTTTCAATAACTCAAATACTGGAGTGGACAGGAAAAAATGTGTCCTAAGAATAGCAGGATTGGCCAAGAAAACACCTGTAGTCCCAGCACTTGTGAGGCATACTAAGGGGATCACTGTGAGTTCAGTCAGGCTGGTCTACAATACAAGTTCTGTTACACAGAGAAACCCTATCTCAAGAAAAGCAAAGCAAAAACAAAAAACAAAAACAAAAAGCAAAGTAGCAGGACTATTTCCACATCTGTAAGATGTAAGAAATAATCATACTTAATAATATTTGCCACTTGATATGTACTTGAATGCACAAAAACACATTGGTATATTCTACAAAAAGATTTGTCGCTGGGCAGTGGAGGCACAAGCCTTTAATCCCAGTACTCTGGAGGCAGAGGCAGGCAGAGCCATGTGAGTTCATGGCCAGCCTGGTCTATAGAGCAAGTTCCAGGACAGCCTCCAAAAACCAAAAAACAAAAACAAAAACAAAAACAAAAAAATGCCTATAATCGTTCTAATGAACAGTATTTCTATAAATTATCCTATCATTATCAATTAGTTAGTTTTCTCCTTCCATGTTAACAGATGAGAAAAAAATTCTATTTTACCTAATACCTGACAAACTCTAGGAAATATATTCCCAATGGACATACCAAGTAGCCCCACTTTTATGACTAAATGAAAAATAATTAAAGTAATACAACTGTATCTAGTAAAAGACAAAACCTGAAACTCCCCAAAACACTGAAACACAAAATATATCATTTTACTACCCCCTTAATAACAAATATGTATAATTTATAACACCTTTTTTATGGGGGGTTGGGACAGGGTGTCTCTGTGTAAATTTGAAGCCTGTCCTGGAACTCGCTCTGTAGACAAGCATTGCGTCGAATGCACAGAAATCCACCTGCCTCCGCCTCCCAAGTGCTGGGATTAAAGGCGTTTGCCACTACCACGCAGCAATAGTTTACAGCACTTTTCATGACATAAACAGTCCCTGAGCTTCTAAAGGAATACTGTAATTTTTCAAAAGAATAAATATTAGATATTACTTTGTTGGGGAACTGGACAGATGGCTCAGTGGTTAAGAGCACTGGATACTCTTCCAGAGGTTGTGAGTTTTATTTTACAGCAACCAAATAGTAGTTCACAACCATGTAAAGTCGAATTTCATGCCTTATTCTGGCATAAAGTCACACATGCAATAGAACCCTCATATAAATTATGGTGAATCTTAAAAAAAGAAAAGAATTGACTGTTGTCAGAACACATACATACGCCTTCTTTTCCTTCTTCTTCTTTCTGGGGCAGAGTCAGACTCCTATGAGGGGGCATTTACCTCACTGGAGTATTCACATATTAAAACTTCAGTGGCCCCTTTAATCATCTGGTCTCTTCTCTTTGTATCTTCGTCTAAGTCTTCTTCATCAACATTAGTTACAGTCTCTGGTCTGGCATTCTTAAAAAACCAAGACAAATTTGGAGATAAGGAAAACATTATTCCAAAGTATATGAACAGGCCAAAAAAGAAAAACAATACTAAGTACGTATAGCTATACATGTGGAAATCAACAGAACAACTTGGGATGTTGGTTCTCTACTTCCATCCATCACATGGATCTCAGGAATCAAACTTGTGTGCTAAGGCCTAGCAGCAAATTTCCTTACATAATAAATCCCTTAAGCAGCCCAGCTTCTACAATTTCAATGGTTCAGCAGAAACATACCTGGCCAGGATGCCAAAGCCAGTGGATCTCTGTGAGTTCAAAACCAGACTTTTATGTATATAGGTTCAGAACCAGAGCTACAGAGCGAAATCATGTCTCCACATGCTCTATATGATATATACACTTCTTTTCCTCTGAGTCACACATGTAACATAATTAATAACAAAACCTATCCAAGAAAGGTGGTGCACACATTTAATCCCAGCACAAAGGAGGCAGAGGGAGGTATTAGTGGATCTCTGAGTTCAGGGCCAGCCTAGTCTATTGAGTTCCAGGACAACCAGGGTTACACAAAGAAACCCTGTCTCAAAAACAGCTGAACAAAGAAACAATCAAAACCATACATATGACTTGTTTATTATTTCTCAATATTAGACAATAATCATTTAAGAGTAAATTTCTTATTGGCCAATAATGGTTGGTACCTTTATACACAGCACTGGGGAGACAGGATGTGGGATTTGTGTTCAGTAGGGATTACATGAGACCTCATCTTCCCAAATGCCTCAAAAAATAGGATTACTCTGCAAAGGCTACAAATGAAAGATGAAGAATTTAATCTCCATTCAAAGTTAGGAGTGTGACAAAGAAAAACAATCCTAAGGCAGGATGGTAACTACCGGGCAAGCTTCCCTTACGTAAGGAGACACTATCTAGCAGAAATAAACAGTCTTCTAAGATATATTTAATTTATTTAAAACTAAAACTAGAATTTATACTATCGCCTTCATGAAAACTTTGATTCCCCCTCATTTGCACTTCATAATATTTCTCAAAACATGGGGATAAATAAGAACAGAAGGAAAAAACATGAAAAACCACATGTACAAAGGCATTTTCCTAATCAAAATTACACACATACATATCCTAAATAGCAATTTGCAGGTAACAAAAACCATGCTTGTAGAGCCAAAGATATATAGCTCTGTGGTACAGAACTTGCTGGATTCAACCATCAATATATCAAGAGGAAAAAGAAATATAATGTTTCACATAAATGTCAGGTTCTTGGTCACAACATATTTAACTCTACTGAAGTTGAATTTCTTTCTTTGTGGTTACTTAAGTAATTATAACTTAACCAATTATTACATAACAACCAGTTTCTACCATTGAGATATATTCATGAACATAGTCAATAAGCTCTATAGTAATCAACATTTAATCTAAACAAATTCTTATTCAGGACACTGACACTGTTAGAAAGTATAAAGCACAAATATTTAAATCAGAATGCTGTCCACAAACATTTAAGAACACACAGTAAGAAAAAGAAGGTAATGTCAGGTAATGCAAGGCATAATTACAAAGATAAAACCCACTCTTTTAAGAGTTTTTCTTACTTTCTCAAACCTGCCTCTTCGTCCAAGCTTCTTGTAGCCAATTTTCTACTTGGCACTTAGATAAAGACAAGATGATTTATACAGGACTGTAATTAAACTATTAAAGTTATTTTCAACAATATGTAGTTAACTGTAATTGTGGTGACTGCTTATTTTAAATAGGTAAAATAACGACAATAATGTCTTCAAATTTATACACTTGTCACCAAAATTCTCAATGATATACTATGCCTTTCTGAAAGTTTTATAGGAAAGATGATGCTCCAGCATCACTTAGGTTTACATTTACATCCCAAGTCTGGAGTGTTTTGTTTGTTATTGTTTTTCACCAATACCAACATGTATCTCAAGCTGGCCTAGGACTTGCCATACCTTCTCAGCCTCCTAAGTGCTGAGATTACAGCTATGTGCCATCAAAACCAAATCCCTGAAACCTGACCTCTGATATCTAATTCTACACTATAAAAAACTTTCTATTAGAAAGCTTATTGTTGGGATATACATGGTCCTGAAGTCTTTAATCCCAGTACTTGGGAGACAGGGGAAGGTGGATATCTGTGAGTTTGAGACCAGTCTGGTCTACAAGAGCTATTTCCAGGACAGCCTCCAAAGCCACAGAGAAACCCTGTCTCAACCCCCCCCAAAAAGAATAGGAGCTGTAAGTTCCAAGGCCTGCTAATGTATATGTAACTCACAGACCCTAAATTACCATCTAAACCAACAGAAAATTCAAGAATCAATATAGCTATTTGGCAGAATTATAACCATGAAGGATTTATAATTAGCTAATTCAACTCAACCTTTAAAATGGCTGATTACCTATCAATCTCCTTTTTAAGAAAGAAAGAAGGAAGGAACAAAGGAACAAAGGAAGGAAGGAAGGAAGGAAAAAGAGAAAGAGCAAGCGAACAAGCTAAGGAAGGCTAAGTTACATTTCTAAGCTGATTGCTCATTATCATTAAAACAAAAATAAATTAAAAGAACTTGGAAGCAAAGAAGTTAATTTGGGTCAGAAAGGTCATTCATTAGACAGGTCGACAAATCTGATCCAAATCTCTCAATGAATTCCCAAAACAATTTCCCATTTCTTAATTTCAACTTGTATTCCCAAATCCAAAATGCATACGAGCTGTGCAGTGGTGGCCCATAACTTTTAATCCTGGATTTGGGAGGCAGAGGCAGGCGGATCTCTGCAAGCTGGGGGTCAGTCTGGTTTACAAGAGCTAGTTACAGGACAGCCTGCAAAGTCACAGAGAAATCCTGTCTCTAAAATAAAAGAAAACATTAACTAGATGAATTTGGAAGCAGTTATGTGATGATATTCACTTGGAGCAAATTTATCTACCAGTATATAATGTACATAGCTTTCCAGAGATTATCTGTACTTCAACAATCATCAGTTAATCTCATTATTTTGTTTTGCTTTCTAAGATAGGTGGTAGTCCTGACTGGCATGACTTAGTAGACAAACCAGGGGGACCTCTTCAACCAGCCTCTCTCCCTCCAACATGCTGGGATTAGAGACATTCACCAAACACACCCAGCTCATCAACTCATTCTTTTAATTGTATGTGTGTTTTATCTACATACATGTGTACCACTTGCAAGCCTGGTGCTGTGGTGGAGAGACCAAGAGATGGTGTCAAATCCACAGAATTAGAGTTACATGCAGTTTGTGAGCTGCCTGGTGTGTGCTGGGAATCAAACCTGAGTACTCTACAATGGTTTCCAGTGTTAGTAAGTAACCTGTGAGCCATTTCTACAACCCATCAGTTTATTCTTAAATGTTGATTAACAAATACAGTTTGAAACAATCAAACAGGTTCATCTATCTCTACTGATTTATTGCTGAGGAGAGAGAAAGCATCAACTTGGGCATGGACTAGACTGGTTAGCTGGAATGAAATACAATTTTAATAAACACCAGCTTTAAAAAATTGAAAGAAAGAGCCGGGTGGTGATGGTGCACAACTTTAGTCCCAGCACTCAGAAGGCAGAGGCTAGAGTATCTCTGTGAGTTTGAGGCCAGTCTGGCCTACAAAAAGAATCCAAAGACAGACATAACTGTTACACAAAGAAAGCCGATCTCGAAAGTAAATAGATAGAAGAATGGATGGATGGATGAATGAATGAATGAATGGATGAATGAATGAATGAAGAAAGAGAAAGTCTAAACAACTGGATTTAATATTTTCAATCAAGTTTGGAAAAACTCTTCACTCCTTTCATACAATTTCATATTCCTCTTTGACTCGTTAAACCTCTTTTATCTTTCTTCTAACTCAGAGTCTTAGGAAACCAAGAGTTAACCACAAAATTTATTTTATTCTATTAAATACTCATTCCATTATTAATATGAAGACATTATCCTAGGTTATAGTGTGACTACAAGAGTAAAGATAGTAATTTTTCCCCTTCTACTGAAAATCAGAGATATAGAAAGGGTACAGAATGGGAGAATCAGGCAGGTTGTGATGGGCTGTGAGACAAGAGACAGTAAATATTAGAGAGCATATATATTTGCATAGGGAGAAAAAGTATTGAAGACAGGATTTAAAGACAAGACAATTAAGAAATGATAAATGTTATTATGTGAAATTTTTTTCCAAATTGAAATATTCCATCCTGAAGGGATGCCCTTGTGCAGGAAAGTTAACAACTGAAGATAGCTCCAGGAAGTCCCTGAAACTCAAGATTCTCTTGTCAGAATAAAAATCTGAGAATTCCTCCCAGATGGAATAAAGCTGAGTTTCAAAAAGTCTCTCAAAGGAGAAAAGCAAGGAAAAAAACCAGTGTACTTCAGGTTTTCCAGTTTTTCTGAGTTGCCATTCATGTTGGAACAATCCTTGGTGATGCACCTATCTTTGAGTCATTTCTGCTCCTGAAACCCCTCAACCATATTCCTGTAAATAATCCCAATAAAAATTATTGGTTAAAGAAGTTGATCTTCAGTGGTTAGTTGTAGGTTTCGTGTTGTATGTAGTGTGTTGTTTCTCCAGCAAGTTTAGCAAACAACAGCATTATAATATGAATCAAAGGACATGTTAATTATAACTGAATATACAAAGTTTTAATGATGAGCATAGATTGGCAATAAGGAACAAAAACATCAAGTAACAAAAAAGTAGTCTGTGCGCTGGTTCCATCAGATGGCTCAACCTAAGAAGGATCCTACCACAAAGGTTTATGACCTCAGTTTGATCCCTGGTACCCACATTAAAGAAGAGAACTTCCATGAGTTGCCCTCTGACTTCGACATGCACACCTTCACATCTATACACATATCTATACACACAAGTAAAAACAATAAAAAAATTAATATCCAAAAGAACCCAAAAAACTTAAGATCCGATAAATAGCAGAATAACATCTGACTGTAAGCCCAACACATGGGGAGGTAGAGATCAAGGTCATACAAAACAAGGAGTAAGCCACCCTGTGCTACATGAGATCCTATTTAAAAAAGCCCTATAATAGCTATAAAAGACAGAAAAATTCACAATATAGGAAGCTGATATAGATCCTGAATGAAATAACCTTTAAAGTCTAACAATAGAGAAACATAAACAAGCACTTCAAAATTAAATTCCAGGACAGCCTCCAAAAGTAATAAATACATTAAATAAATGATAAGTCATATGCTGTCTTTCTTCTGTTCCTGAGATCTAAACAATCTAACTGGATGGGATGGCCTTCCTTTCATACTAAAACGGCCTTCATCATCCAAGAACTAGTGGCAGAATTTGAGACAGCACAGCAATTAAGAACACAACATACATATAATAGAAGGCAGAGTCCCAGGACCCTTGTCAGGCAGCCATATATGTCTTTAGTCCTGCCTAACGTGGGTGTGGTTAGCGGTGTGGTAAACCGCCCTTTTATAACCTCAACTGTATGCACCTCTAATAAATCACATGTTTAATGGCGGCATCAGACTTCCTCCTACAATTCCCCTTTTAGTCTAAAAAGGACAACTAACTTGTGTTCATGAACAAAATGTATCAAACATCTATTTTATCTAAACCTAAACTTATCTGAAAGAAATACCCAAATATGAACATCTCCTTCCAATCCCAACTCTAAAATAATTGAAAACTAACACTAACAGGTGTAGACTATCTTATAATATTAATAGTAGGGAGAGGGGGCGTGGAATTCTCAAAACTACTTCCTGCTGAGATGGGACGATGATAATCTCATGGGGACCTGTGAAAAGAAAAATGTTAGTATAACAAAATCTCAGTAGATCAGACAGTCTCTGTATAGCAGGAGATGCTTGATTGAAGTTCCTGACTGGGGTTCTAGTTTTGATTGAAGCTCTCATCTTGAAGTTCCTGCCAGATTGTAGAAGATGTGCTATTTCAGTTTCTTGATCCGGAGTTTTGTAGAGTTATGTAGTTTCAAGCCAGTTTCAGGATAGTGCTTGTCAGGTGGAGTCAATGATGTGGGGTAGTTCAAATGCCTCCAGTCGAATCAGGTGAAGTCAAGGAAGTGGATCCTCATTCTCTTTCTGAAGCAGTTGAAGATTGCTGTCAGGAAATCCCTTGTTCTCTGGAAAACTCAAACATTAATGTTAACAAAGAAATATTTTAACTTTCATATGTATGCATACAGAAGAGGTGACAATAGGGAAGATGTAAAACCTGGAGGAAATTAGACTGTTCAGAAAAAGAAATCCACAGATAACAGTCTCTCATTTTATTTCTTCTGTCTTATATCAATGTCTCTTTGATATAATACAGAAATTCTGAATCATATTTAAATAATATGCTTGAGTTTAGAGTAGGAGAGCCAATCCAACTCCAAATCCAGCTTCAGTTAAATGAATGGGGACTGAGGCATGTGAAGAAATAAAGATAAAAGGGTACTATGAAAAAACAATATAGAGAGATTTAGACTTTGATACCACACAGTGAGCTACTGTTTGTTTGATGGTCCCCAGGGTAGCTATTCATTCTTCTACAGGAATCCATATGTTCAGTATTCTTTGCTGAATTTACCTGTGAAGTCAAAAAACAAAACACTTCTCTTTCCTTTTAGGAGGTCACTTTACCCATGGTGGACTATGAATTTGTAGATGGGCTGTTATCTTCCTCCTCATGAGATGTTTTCTGTTCTGATCGAATTTTAATTAATTTTGATGGAACCCAAACCTTTTCTTCTCCTGTGGAAACAAAAGCATAACCCCTTCCCGAACATAACACATATCCTGGTTTCCAGACTGAGGTCATAACATCCTTAAAATACACCGGTTGGTTCAGTTCAGAAGTCTTCTCTTTAGTCCAGTGTCTTTCTGCTGCAGTTTGTCATTTTTCATCAGCATTAAGAAAATTCAACGTTAGTAAAGCATTGTGTAACCTATGTTTAGGTGTCTTTGTTTTCCCTGACTGTTTATGAAGCATCTCTTTTAAGGTTCGGTTAGATCTTTCAATTATTGCTTGTCCCGTGGGATTGTAAGTTATACCAGTTACATGTTTTATATTATAATATTTGAAGAATTGTTCCAATTTACTGGAGACATATGCTGGAGCATTGTCAGTTTTTATTGTTTTAGGTATACCCATAACAGCCATCACCTCTAAGAGGTGTGTAATAACAGAATCAGCTTTTTCAGAGCTGAGGGCAGGAGCCCATTGGAAGCCTGAGTACGTGTCAATGGTATGGTGTACATATTTCAAACTGCCAAATTCTGGGAAGTGAAATACATCCATTTGCAAAAGTTCATTTCTGTGAATACCTTTAGGATTACAACCGGCTGGTAAGGGAGTTTGATTGTACAATGAGCAACTGGGAAAATTTCTTACTATTTCTTTGGCTTGTTGCCAGGTGATAGAAAAATCCTTCTTTAAACCTTTGCTGTTAACATGGTGTTTCTTATGAAATTCTGAAGCTTCCAACACATTACCTACTAATAAACGATCAATTTCATCATTGCCTTGTGCCAGAGGACCTGGCAGACCTGTATGGGATCTGATGTGTGTTATATATATAGGATGAGTCCTGTTTCTGATGATTTCCTGCAATTGTAAAAAACAATGAGGTTAATTCTGTATTATCAGGAACAAATTCTGCCATCACAATGTGCAAGACAACTCTTTCCGCATACTGAGAATCCGTGACTATATTGAGAGGCTCTGTAAAGTCTTTAAGTACCATGAGAATGGCATATAACTCTGCCTTTTGTACGGAGTTGTAACGGCTTTGAACTACTTTACTTATATTTCCTGATTTATTCCCTGCCTTACCTGATTTGTTTGCATCTGTGTAGAAGGTAAGAACTCCAGAAATAGGTGTTTGCCTCACGATACGTGGAAGAATCCAAATTGTTTTCTTTATGAATTTGATTCTCTCTGTTTTGGGATAGTTATTACTAATACTTCCCAAAAAGTCACTGCAAGTTATTTGCCAATACTCATTATCCTTCCATAAGGAGGAAATTTCCTCATTCGTTAAAGGTACAATAATTTCAGCTGGGTCTTTCCCAGTCAGTTGACTAAGCCTTATTTTACCTTTTAATATCAAATCGGAGATCTTTTCTATATATGCTTTCAATTTTTTATTCTGTTTACGTGGCACAAATACCCATTCTAGAATGACGTCTTCCCTCTGCATTAATATTCCTGAGGGGTATTCTCTAGATGGTAAGATAACCAGAATACAGTCCAGATTTGGATCCACACGGTCCACATGTGCTTCTAATATTCTCTTTTCTACCCATTCTAATTCTTTTTCAGCCTCATCTGATAGTACTCGTGGGCTGTTTAGGTCTTTATCTCCCTTTAAAGCCATTTTCAGGTGTGTTAAATCATGCCCTTCTACACTGATAATTGTCTGTAATTGAGAGATTTCTCCTAATAGTTTTTGAAGATCATTAAGAGTCCAGTAACGATCTCTTCTGATCTGTACTTTCTGTGGTCTAATTTTCTGAGCGTTTATTTTATAACCTAAATAGTTAATAGAATCTCCTCTTTGTATTTTTTCTGGGGCGATTTGTAATCCCCAGCGAGGCAAAATTTCCTTTACTGCTTTAAACATCTTTTCTAAAGTATCCTTATTTGAATCAGACAATAATATGTCATCCATATAATGATATATTAACGAATGTGGACATTTTTTATGAATTATTCCAAAAGGTTTATTCACAAAATATTGACACAAAGTTGGACTGTGTAACATACCTTGAGGTAGTACCTTCCACTGGAATCTCTGTACCGGTCGGGAATTATTATAGATAGGTACTGTGAAGGCGAACTTTTCTGTCGTTTTCTTGTAACGGTATTTTAGTCATGCTTGATTAACAAATCATTAAAGCTAATTTCACCTGTTTCTTGTAATGCTTACAAATGTGTTGGTTGGAACATTTAAAACTAATATTTGTGGTTCACGTCTTTCAACGGTACAATGCGACTACAAATTTTCATTCCAAGTCGCTGACCACGCTTTCACCTCCATGAGACCTTCCTGACTTCTCAGCTTCTATGACAGTGCACTCCAGTGACTCTACACTCATCCTCAGCTGCCTACTTGCCCTCTTCCACAGGGCTCTTTGTGAGTTCCTAAAGCGTCCACCCAGTTCGCTACTCCAACTTCTGCTGAGGTGACCCAGGTTTACGCTTCACAATTTTGACCTCAGGTCATCTAACTTACTTTAACTTCCTTATTTCTCTCTCATTCTCCAAACTTGAACTCAATCTTACACTACAGCTGAACTTCTCGCCTGTCCTGCTCACGTTTCTTATGTACTTCTGATACATTAACTCTCATCTCCCTTAATTATGTAAAAGTTAAGTCAATTCCCCTGTGCACTCCAGCCTCACTTACAGACCAATGTGCCTGAAGCAAACTTCTGTCCATGGCAGTGCCCCCTTTGACAGGGAAGGAAAAGTAAACACTAAGGCACCTACAAGAATCAGGCACACGCAAGCATCGTGACAGGTCTGATGAAGGAACTAGCGCCCTACGACTGCCTGGCCATGCAGACATAGAGAAGTTAGCCCCGAGTGCCATGCCCTTCTGGACTAGGACACTCGGGGAAGCAGACACAGAGTTTCACCAGTTGCTCAAGCAAACTTAGCCTAGGGCGCTTCCTCTATCTGCTGCCCCACCCATTCCTGTATGGACAGCCACAGCCGATGGCATCCACCTGCTTCAGGCTGCCCGGGAAAGCCAGCACTTCTGGACGAAAGCTCGAAGGGGTCACTCTCAGCCTGGCCACTCCAGAAGAGCCCCGGGAAACCGGAGGCATCCTGTTTCCTAAGCTGGGTTCCTCCTTCCCCGCCAGGTCGGACCCAGCCCCTCATCCTCCAGGATGCCCGCTTCGCAGCCCCCAGACTCAGGCTCTGGCCCTTAGACAGCACCAGGGAACTCAGCGGGCAGGGACACCATCTGCCCCACACATCCCCAGCATGCACCTTCTCTCTCTGCACAAGGGCAGTCGACTTGCATCCCAGGTTTCTGCCTCAGCTGCCACTGTTGTTTCCCATCAGAACTCGCAGCCCACAGAGCAGGAGGTCCCAGACCCCACTCTAGAGGCCTCATCTGTGTCATAATTTTTGGCCTCTGTGACGTTGGCCACTAGCCAGGGAGAGGACAGACCTTCTGGTGGTGCCTGCATACCAGGAGTGTTGGGGACTGCAGCTGGCTTTGCTCAGTTTGAATGACAATGCAGAGTCTAAGATTGTGCACAATCTGAGGCAGCTGTAGATTTTGAGGCCAGTCTGGTTTTCTCCCAGGCTATAAGACATGACATTTTCACCTTGTTTTTTTGTTTCAGACTGAGAGTTATGTGTTCTCTGCCGGTATCAAACACCATGAAGACAGATCGCCTTGAAAAACCTATTCTGCCTCCAACATGTGTGTGTGCACACCATGTCAAGTTTTGTGATATTTAAAACTGAACACTTCCCATTTCTTAACAACACTTAATTTGAGTTATTTTTGTTTTTTGGGACAGCGTTTCTCTGTGTACATTTACAGCCTGTCATGGAACTCTCTCCAGCCTCAGGAAGTAGAGGCTGGTTTCAAACTAAGAGATCAGCCAGCCTCTTTCTCCTGAGGCAGGCAGGAACCACCACAGCCCTGGAAGTTTGTACAGTTCCCCAAAGTGCATGTAATTTATGGTTTTTACCCTCAATCCAAGTGATTGTCGTGTGCTCAGAACCCGAGAAACTACCCTAAATATTGTAGGCCCCAAATCTGAAAAAGTCTTCCAGGATTCAAGAATCTAGAGAACAGAAAATGTTTTCAATTTTGAAATGAAACAGAACAGACTACATACACACTTGAAATGGAGAGAGTTTCTGAGTATGGTGGTGCATGCCTCTAATCCCAGCACTGGAGAGGCAGCAGAAGTATCTGGCTTCAAGGTCACCATGTGCGACATAACCAGCCAGAACTACATAGCAAAACTCCTTTACAAGGACAGAAAAAAAGTTACTATACAATTGTACTCCCATTTTGTATGAAAATATAAAGGGCATCAATCCAGTGAATGTAGTATAAAATTTTTCCTTCTTGTTTTTATAATTATCTTTTTCTGTTGGTATTTACAACCATTCTTAATTTGGTTCCTTCTAGACTCAAGGAGGGAGCTAGGCAGTGGCGCACACCTTCAATCCTAGCATTTGAGTTCAAGGTTATATACAAGAATATACAGAGAAACCCTGACTCAAAAAACAAAATCTAACTAATTAGCTAGCTAGCTAACTAACTACTAAATAAAAAAGACTCAACGGGGAGGATAAGCAGTGGTATACACCTTTAATTCCAGCTTCAGTTTGAGGTCATTCTCTTCTACAGAGGGAGTGAGTTCCAGGAAAACCCAGAGAAACATTCTCTAGAAAACAAAAATCCTCACATAAGGGCAGGCATCTAAATAGTGAGTTCCAGACTACCCAAGTTTATAGAGACACTGTCTCAAAAATAAAAGCAAAACAGACAAGTTAAATATAGAAAAAAACAAATAAAAGCTGTATGCTTAAATGCAAACATTAAAATTTTATGTAGTAAATAGAAAGCTGAAGTATAACCAGAGAAAAACATAGCCGGTCTGGTATAAAAATCTTTATTCTGCATCATAGACCATACCAAGTTTGGAACAAAAAGCCTGACAAACAATGGATGCTTACTTATATGTATTTGCAATTTTATTTACTTCATGGTGGTTAAAATATATATGCAGGCAACTTCTTTTGGCTGGTATTCATGCCAATTATTTGAAACATCACTGTGAGGAAAGATCAGCGTTTCTATTAAGTTTATAAAGAACCACTATTATAAAGCTCATGTAACAAAGTCTTTAAAGAACATCCCCAGTGTTTGGCTGGATAGAGCCTAGAATATCCATTGTCCTAGAGCACTGTTTGAGGGTTACTTTGATGTTCAATAACAGAACATACTGTACATAACCAACTATTTTTCTAGTGCATCAACATGCTTGTACACTGTAACCCAGCCCTTTGGATTGCAATGGAAGGAAGCAGCCTGGGAGATAGTGAGTTTCAGGACAGCCTGAAGTGGATTGGGGAGCTGTCCTCTCAATAAAAAGGGGCAGGGGGCAGGGGTAACAAAATAGCCATTCTCATTAAAAATCTATTTTGAAGGGAAAATACCTCTACAAACTCTGTCAGGATAAAATAATGTGCAGGTATCTGAAAAATCTTTTTCAATTAAGAAAAACTCATGGGTTATTTAACACTAGTATCATCTGGTAATCATAAAAGTTTAGGTATTTTCCACTCTACTAAATCACATAGACATTTAATCAAGACAGGTGGCAAAGGTGCCAACTATATTGTAAAAAATAATTGTCTCAAACATTTTAACTACTATTTTTTCCTACTATACTTAAATTTTGTTTAGTGGTCAAACCCGGGAAAAGCTTAAGTGTGAGTAATATCAATCAATCAATATAAATCAATATAAAGCCTAAAATCTGTCATAACAACTTCTTAGTTGTTCTTACCGAACATTTAACAACTGCTTATTTTGTGACACTAAACACCACTGACACAGAAGACAACTATACTAACATTATCTTTTCTCCAGGTAAATGAATAAACCCGGTTATTTTTCTATCTACCTAGGATTAAATTCCCACATAATATTCCTAGTACTACCTCTGCCTTTAGCCATTCTCATAAGGCTCTGGTACTAGAGGATGCTGTTAAGAGTAATGGAAGACCTTACTTCCTGAAAGACATTATGTATGGAAGAAACTCCAGAATATATATTACTGCTTGACTGGAAAGCAACATCTTATCTGGTCTCTTCCCTAAACTGCCTCTAAGAATTTTGAGAACCAAACCCTTACTCTAACACCATCTCCACACATCACCCTCCACCGTCAAACACCCTGGGGTCTCTTTCTTGTTTCACATCTAGAGACACATCTCCAGAGTGTCATGCATAAATGTTTATTGTTTATCTTGGAGCATAGTGCAAGATTGGTGAGGCTTTTATTACTTTGGAAATGACTGAGGAAGTGCACACTTGAGCCATGGAATCTGTCATTCTTGGTGCACTATTGCTATCAAGCAGATGGTATTTCAGATCCTAAAATTGTTTCCGTGCTTACTGGGACATGGCTGCAGGCTGCCTAGAGAGAGACATTTACTCCTTGACTCAACAGGAGAAAAGCTGGTCTCCTAAAATCTCATTAGAAAAGGAGAGTGCTAGAAGATAGCAGGGCCAAGAGGACCCCTGTGACTCCACAGAATTGGCTTGCTGGGCACAGGAAACACACTCTTCTTTTCCAGGTGCAGCCAGGTCTGGCAAGATCGGGTGTAAACTGTAGGAGATTCTGCATACTGGGATGCATATGTGCTGATGTGCAGACATTTCCTCTCTCCCCATTATCTCTGTGTGCATAAAGCCAACACTGAACTCCCTACCTTTTTCTAAAGGCTCTCCCACAGCAACAACATCCCATCCCACTACTGAAGTCACATACACTGTCCAATATCTCTGGCCTGTGATCCGTGTCTCAGGTCAGGTAGCCATTGTAGATAAATAACTGTCAAACATTTATCTCCTGCCATTTTGTCCTTTCCCATCCTCATCAGCCAGACCTACACTCTGGCATTGCTATGCTGTATTTTAGTCATGGATTTCTCCTTGATTGGTTCTGCAGTTTCAGTTTAGTGACTGGAACCTATTACGAAAGGTTTCTGCTCCAGATCCACATTTCCAGAACCCTACAAGAAGTCTGGTTGATACCACCCTTCTGATAACATGAAAACTGGCTGTTTGTACCTAGTGGATATGGGACGCAAAGCAGTCTGTTGGCTCAGGGTGAATCTCAGTATAAGCAACATCAAGAGTATTATGTGGACTGAATGGTGTCCAAACTAGGCCAGGATGCCTGTAGTTACCATCCAGGGTAGTCCAGGTTTCAATCACCCTACCTAACTCACTTAGCAACCTTCTTCTCTGAGATGGGGATACACATGTTCATGGCATATGCCTGCCTTCTCCTACCTATTTCACCTTTATTGAACCAAGGAGAACCAACAGTGTCCAAGGTTGAAAAGATCCTTTCCTGCTCTTCCAGTTCCAGGCATCACCTCAAATGTTAAAATACTTAGAGAAGAACCTGAAATTTTCATAAGATTCTATCTGTGTTCCTAGAACTTCTGTGTGAGTCTGTATGTGTAGACAAAAAACTGGCTAATTATGTGATAGTTTTTCTAGAAATTCTTATGATATTCCACCCAGATAATTCTTTAGGAGACAGTGTTGAAAAATCTGCAGCCAAGTTATGGGTTACACAGGTAAGTGAACTTATATGCAAATTTGTTAAATCACAGGAATCTGTTTCTATTTAATGGAGTTTAAGCTTCAGTTAATCATAGCAAGTAATGCACTGGTTCTGTTAATATTCAACATGAGAAAAATATTATATTATATTCAAGAAGATATACATTCACTGTCAAAACCCGATGCCTAAGACGTATACTTTGCTACATGGATCCATTCCACTACCTAATATTAGTAAGCAGCATGTTTTTGCTTGAGGAAACATTATCTGAAATGTGGTTGGACCATGAGGTCAGTCTTTAGCTCTGTGAATAGATAGCAATTAAAATGAAACTAACAAGGATTTCAACTAAAAAATTACCTACATTTAACAAAAATAGACAAAGAAGAAAGAGAAATATTAAAATAAAATTATGTATATATATGAGATCAAATAATAAGTATGTATGAAAAGTATTTAGGAGTTATTGAATATAGAAAAATGCTTGGAAATTAGTAGATAATTAAGCAAGGACAGATAATTTATAAGGTAGAACTTGCTTACTCAGGGTTGTGTATACACACATATACACACATATTGATCTTTTATGAGTATGTGTGTTTATGAAAAAACATATAAGTATGTATGTAGGTATGTATGTATGTACGAATGCATGTGGGTATAAATGGTTATGTGTCAAGCATTTCTGAGTAAAAGTGTCAAGAAATGTATTAAAGAAATATACATGGTGGTGTGGACATATCTTTAGAATTTTTTTCTTTTATTTAAGCAAAAGTAATTTTATTAAGGTATGAATCTTTCTCTAAATTTGGGAAAATTATTTCCCATACTGCACCAAGGGTTTCCTTTTTTCAGTATTTTATAGGGTGGCAGCTTCCTGGTATTTCTCATGTACTTATTGCAGCATCTATTATCAGTATTTAAAACACTTGTTTATATATTATTACTATGTTTATCCTTTCAGACAGGAAAATTTATAATAGAGTGAAGAGAACAAGGAGAAATAAATGAGATTTGGACATCATGAGACAAAAAAAATTCAATCATATTTTATTTTAAAATTTTATATTGAAACATTTTGAGGAAGTCTTTAAATCCATGGGTATATGCCAGAGTAGCCAGAATACAATGTGCTTTATGAGAACAGCATTAGAATAAGTTTGGGTAGCTGCCTACTTAGGGGAGAACAGCTTGGCCATCAGTCGCTCTATAGTCTTAGAAATGGCTTCAAACATGTAAATCACATGAGGTCTGGTCACTCCCCTGAGACCCTTCCACTGACAAGATCCAACCATAATATTTCTAAATGTTCAAAAAGGTGCCACACAGGCACATGAAGCCTCAGATCTATTAAGTTTCAAGTCCAACCTCTATGCTAGAAAGCCCACTAACACTCACCCTTGATAACTGCACCCTTAAAACCTATAACATATCTAGAAGTAAATCTATATAAGCGCTATCTTCTACTCAGTACTAAGCTCTTTCTTGTGCAAGTAAAATCATATTCCTGGTTTTAGGCATCCCAATAATTTTGATAGTCCTTCATCATGAGGTGTAAATTTGTGGCTTTACTTGACTTCCAACTGCCAGGATACCTTTCCATTTGAGTGTCAAAAATTATGTAAATTTGGCAGCAGGAAATACAATGGAAAATTCACAGTTTTATGGATAACACTAAGGCCTTTAATTTCTTTGTTCAGAGTATTAATCCTCAGTGAAGAGAACATCCACACAAAAATTACTGTGAAACTTGTCCACAGGCTCTATTCAGTAAGATTAGGTACCCATGACTTGGGATGCAGTGTGAGCTGTAAGACGATTGGCCATGGAATTGGTCTTTACCTCATATGGAGAATAACTTCCAACAATTGCTGTTTTTCAGGGTATACTGGACATTTATACATGGTTCTAAAACATCCAAAAGAAACAGGACATCTGAGTGGCCCTTGCTCCTTTGCCATGGAAATGAGTATAGCAAATTCGAAGCAAACACCACCCACATAGAAAGCCGACTGTATATCCTAATTAATTTTATTTTAAGGATAAAAATGCATGAATTGTAATTCATTTTATTTCTCCATCACACAGATACCCACTATTGATATAGTAAAGCACACATGCAAGTGGAAGCATCACTATGATGTTATAAGATATTGCTGAGAACTTAGACATATCTCATATTCTTCAGGTATAATTCCTCTCTTGAGAAGAAACACCCCCATAGTGCTTTGAATTACTCAGCATCCTTTCACTCAAATAAAAAAATCTTTAATCCCTGCGTATCAAACTCCTCTTAGTTGTCACCAAAAGCAGTCTATGAACTTCAACATGCTTATTTGTTTCTGGCAAATATTTAACAATATATGTTCCTATGTGTTCTCACAGAAATAAAAGCACCTCTGCTAACAAGGGTAGATATCACTCCTGTGGGATTAATGGTATATAAACGGTGTTAATGTGGGCTTCTGATGAGGTTGTGTTTGTATATGGCCTCCATTGTATATTTGTATTGATTCAATCTGAATACTTGTAAAGTGCTACTAGCAGCTGTTATGTCCTACATTTCCTAATTATAAAATCCCTCTGAGATACCACTTTTCACTTTTTCTGTTGTCATCCCATCTATGGAACTAACCAGGATGCATGTTTACATGTTTAATATAATATTTCTTAATCAAGGCTTATCATGCAAATTCTAGATATTACCATACACCTTTTTTGACCAGCGATTACACCATATATTCCCAAGGCTGACTGGCTTGCTATGGAACAGGATACCTGGAGGGTGTTTTGGATTTTGACTGTCATATATCTACAGGACTTTTGACCAACTTGAAAAAGCTACCACTAAAGAGTAATTCAGGTACCTAAGGACAATTTTTTTTATTTTATCTGCAAATTCAATGAAAAGTAGATAGAGATATCTTTTGCTATTTCTCTGATTTGAAAGACAAGTGATCACAGCCTGTCTGTCTTTCATTCTGATATACTTTATTTTGAGATAAAACAAAATCTACCTCTCTTACATGCAGTATGCCAACTGGCAAAACATGATACCAGGCCACAGGAAAGAATTAAACAAGTATCAATAATGGGCAAAATGCTTGATTGCAGAAACAGTATTTAGGATTCAGCTGGTCCTTGATAGCAATCTGTATCTCATTTAATGGAGGACATTAAAATTAAAAAAGTGCCAGGCGTTGGTGGCACACGCCTTTAATCCCAGCACTCGGGAGGCAGAGGCAGGCAGATCTCTGTTAGTTCAAGCTCAGCCTTGTCTAAAAGAGCTAGTTCCAGGACATTCTCCAAAGCCACAGAGAAACTCTGTCTCAAAAAATCAAAATAAATAAATAAATAAACCCTAAACATAAATAAATAAATATCACTGCCATGAGAGAAATATTTCTTCGCTGTCAGCATTCCTGAGTTTCAAATAGAAATCTATGTAGGGTGAAGGCCTACTCCATTTTACCATATACATTTGGGAACATTGTTGTCAGATATTTAAGCCCTTCATAATTTCACTGATTAAACATAGGCAAATGAGAGGTATTGGACAGGGCAAAACAAAGGAGGAATTAAAACCCCTATTCTGATCTCTAAAATAAAGAAGAATTGAGGAAGACATTTACTACATGGGGAAAAGCCATAATAGCAGGGATATGTGTTTTTAGTGGACATCAGCTTGATTATTTGAATAGGTTCCCTTTGAAAGAAAAGATATATTCATCAAAAGAAAACACCATCAAGATGATGTCTAACTTCTGAAGACTTATGCTCCAACACAAAAACACCAACATTTGTAAAAGACACATCTAATACCCCACACACTAATGTAAGACTTCCACCACACAGTCACACAACTGGACAGTACTACCAGAAAGCAACTCAACAGAGAAATAAATGATGTAGCAGAAGTTATTTCTCAATTTGGTTTAACCAATATCTTCAGAAAATCCCATCAAGCCACAAAAGCACCCCATGGAAACTTTTTAAAAATTAGCCACATTCTTGCCAACAAAACAAACCTAATCACATGCAAAATACTGGCACAAGCTCTATATGTTTTCATATCATATTAGAGTTAGATTTATAAAACATAATTGACAGAAAGCCAATAAACCATCGAAGTTGACCAAAGTTCAATTGCATCACCCATGAGTCAAGGAAGAAATAAAGACTTTATTAGTTCATAGAATTCATTGAACCTTACCGAACAACATACCCAAACTAATGGTACACTTTGAAAGCAGGTTTAACAGTTAAGTACACTAATGACATGGCAGCATATCTGAAATCTCTAGACTAAAAAGAAACAAAATCACCCAGGAGTATTGGGTGACATTAAATTAGAAATTAAGGAAACAATATCAAAAATCAATGAAATGAAGAGAGGGTTCTTCAAGACAATTAACAAGATACACAATTTTTTCAACTTAACAAAAAGGTGGAGAGAGAATATGCAAGTGAACAAATAAGAAATCAAAGTGGGCACATAACCATGAACACTGAGGAAATACACAGAATAGTCAGGACAAGCTTTAAAAACCTGTACTACAGAAAATAGGAAAACTTAAAGAAATGAACAATTTTGTGGATAGGTATCACATACCAAATTTAAATCAAGAACATATAAACAATTTACATGGATCTATAATCCAGAATGAAATAGAAGCTTTCATCAAAAATCTATAATGCATAAAACACCCAGGACCAGCTAGATTCCATGCACAATTCTACCAGAAATTCAAAGGAGAATTAATAACAATACTACTCAAATGCCTATGCCATAGAAACTGAAGTCTCTGTGCCAAATTCTTTTTACATGGATATATTCACCTTGCTAACAAACCACTTAAAGATACATCTAAAAAAGAAAATTCATGGATTATTTTTTTCATGACTAGATTCTTGATTTCTTTGTATATTTTGGATATCAATCCTCTGTCAGATATGGATTTGGGGAATATCTTTTCTCACTCCGTGACCTGTCATTTTGTCTGCTTGACTGTGTCCTTTGCCTTACAGAAACTTTTCTATTTCAGGAGGTCCCATTTATTAATTGTCAATTTCACTGTATGTGCTTATGGTGTTGAATTCAGGAAGTATTCTACTTTACCAAGTAATTCAAAGTTACCTCCCTCTTTCTTTTCTAAGAGATTCAGGGTGACTGGATTTATTTGAGGTCTTTGATCACTTTGAACTTACATTTTGTGCATGGGGATAAATATGGACCTATCCATGAGATTTCAAGAGAGTTTGAAACATCACACTTCCTGGAGAAGTGTGGTGTCCCTGAAATCATGTCCTGCCCAGAAGTAAAAAAGAAATGTTTTGGGTATATCAATAAGAGAAAACGGTTTAAAGATAGTTTTTCAAATAGAAGGCAGACTGTTTTTAAATTAGGTTCATGCACGGGACCACTGCTCTTCAAATTCCCCATTCGCCTTCCTACATTAAGGCTCCTAGATCACCTTCCTAATACATGTTTCCGAGGCTTCCAACCACTGACTTTGACAATGCTTGCCAGAGATGCTAATCCAAGGTTGATTCTGTAAAATGATGTTGGGATTGAAGTTGTACGAGATTCTCATTTATAAAAACTGGGACACTCCTTAAGTGCAACGACCTTATGTGAATCCTCAAGGAACATACATACAGAAAGCTTATGGGAACCCCATTCTTAGTCAGCAGAGTCTGGATGTCTCAAAACAAAAATCTTTGACACTGGGCAAAGAGTCTGATTCATAGATTTCTCAGTATGCAAAATCAACATCTTGATATGGGCAGTGACACTGAAAATCTGCCATCTGAACAATTTCATTGGTATCTCACAATTATTACCTTGTTGCTAGGTGATACTGACATTGTGTATCGAGGCTATTAGTGGCCATCAGGTAAAAGCAGTTGGGCATGTCCCTCATTAGAGAAAAACTCATCCATTATTCCATAGTCTGTTCTAAGAAATTGATTAAAGCCTTGCCGGTGTTAGGGAAAAATGGGAAACTCACCATTTGATGGATATCTTTGATTCCTTTAATTTTCTTAATCCACAGTGTTACTTCCTAGGAAGGAGAACATTCATCAACCAAAGACTTTGACCTTTTTCAACACAATACATTTTCACATTTTCTCTCATATTAGGTCCTCAACACTTGGAAAATATTGATAGATGCAGGCCAAATTCAGGGATTTGTCTATGGCCAGTTTAAGAGAATCAGTGTCTACATATGCTGTCATTAAAAAATATACATGCCATTTATCTTGGGAGGGTAAAATATCTAATGATAACATGGCATTTCAGCTGCTGTATGCCTCTTGGGTCCTTGATAATAGGATACAGAATTCCAACAGCATTACCAGGAAACAGTTATGACCTTACATTCCTTCATATTCTAGTATATCTCTTACATTCTTAAAATACCCCACCCACTCACAGACTCACATTATGTCATTATTTATTTTCTTCTAAAATTCAAGTCTCTTTGTGAGTTATAATTATACAGCTTTTTCTTGGATAGTGAAAATCAGGGGTTTCTGTGGGTAGAAATCTTTAGCTTTCTTTTAAATTCTCCTATGTATTCTTTAACACTTTCTCTACCTTGCATGTAGTTGCAAAATATTTCTTATTTTGTGAAGCTTAAATTGTTCCTCAAAACAGAGGTTGAGCTTTTTCCATGAGTCAGTGATGAAATTCTTTAGAGATGCTCTTTGATAGTTCCCCCTGCATTTCATTTAATTCACCTATTACCTAACATTTAAACTATGCATAGTCTCATGGTATATGAGAAAAAACAGAATTTTGAAAATTCTAAATTTTTCACAATGAATGCAAATATATTTTCTCTTTTGTGATGATAGTACATGTACACAATACAGGGAGATTAAGACTGATGGGAGGATTACAATATTCATCCCAGAGCTATTCAGAGAATCCTTGAATATGGAATAAAAAGGATAAAAACAATAACAGGATCAAAGTCCACAACCACTCTCTGAAACAAATGAATGTCATACAAGTAAACAAACTAACAAAGATTCCTAATGTACACATTTATGGTAAGATCCTTATACAGAAGTATGGAGTTAGCAGGACATGAGAAGTATATGTTCAAGCCCAACTGCACTAAAGGGAAACCTTGTTTTGTTATAAAAATAAAAGTAAGCCTGACACAGTGTCAAACAATTTAGTGATTCATATCAGTGCACAAAAGCACCATTCTGCAGAATAGGGAAGAGAATGTAGGTTGGGTAGTTTATCCATGGCCTAGGATCTATTTCTTGATAATTCCTTAAATGAATAGCATTGTGGCTTGTTGGCACATTGTTTGTACAGGACTGCAACGTGATCAAAGGGAATGGAAAACAGACAAGGGAACAAAATATCACAAAATCATAGAAAAACCTTACTTCAAAAGGGAAAACAAGCTGTTAACCTAGTGCCAAAGTGGAGGACAACTTCCTTACAGAAAAGAATGAGTAAAACACTGCTTAGTCGAGGCAGAAGAGTACAAACAAGGCAAGACTTTGTAATGTTCATGGAACACATAGGTAGAGGATTTCACAATTGGTAGAAAAGAAAATGAGCGAGTGAGATGATGCAGTGGCCCTTCTGTATTTCCATGCCTGTGAAGTGGTGGACTGCCAAGAGGAGAATAATAAGTTTCAATTTTTTTGAACTATATGCAAATCTTTTTTCCAGATAATTAATTTCAGCAAAAGCCTGCAAAATGACAAGGTATGTTGATCGAGTTTCTTTCCCATGGGGTCTCACTGTTCTACATCACCAAAATAAACACACAGTCAATTATATTTACTAGAAACTATTGGCCAATAGCTCAGGATTCCAACTGGCTAGCTCTTTCATACTTATAAACCATTTTGATTAATCTATTTGCACATTATTTTATCTCACTGGGAATTTCCAGTAAAGTTACTCATTCCTAAGCTGCATGATGTTTGTCTGGAAAGGTCACTCTGCTCCTCTCCCTTGAAATCTCATCTGGTTTTACCTCCATTGCTTCCTGTCTGACTCCTGGGCAATCAGTGTTTTATTCATCAACCAATAAGAGAAACATAAATACAGAAGGATATCCCAATAAATGGTGAGAATCTATGTGGTAGAGGCTGGAATGGAAGGCTCAGTCTGAGGTATGAACATCTGAAGAGAAAGTCAGACTCGAGATTTAATTAGCTTTATTAGAGCAACAGAGACAAAGAAATGTTCTTCATCTAAGCAAACTGAATGTGGCAGAGCATGGCATAAGTTTTTCAATTCTGGTCACTCTCTTGCAACCCCATTATGGTAAACCAGAGATATTGGGCATGAGGTTCCTTAGGCTCTGTAATAGATACTCAAAAGATAGTAGAAGAAGTAAAAGTAAAAATATGGAAAGGGGATAAAGAAATGAGAGAGATTCCAGGGGAGGGAAGATTGGAGAGAGAGGCGAGAGGGGGACAAAATGGAGATGTGGATAGATAAGATTGAGTAACCAGGCATGATTCCTAGCATTGTGGGATCAGTGTTTTGGAGACTAGCTTTTTCTTTTGGCTTTTGGTAAAGTGGAATAATCTATTTCCTATGATATTGTGAGTTTAGTTAACTTTTTTTTTGGTTGGAGTTTTTCTTTCAGTACTTTCTGTATGGCTGGATTAGTAGATATGTATTGCTTATATCTGGTTTTGTTTTGGAATATCTTGTTTACTCCATCTATACTGATAGAGAATTTTTCTGGTTATAATAGACTGGGCTGCCATCCATGGTCTCTTAGATTTTATAAACACCTCTCCAAGACATTATGGCTTTCAGATTTTCTATGGAGAATCAGGTTTAATTCAGAAAGATGTGAATTTATACGTTAATTTGAATTTTTCCTTTGCCTATCTTAATATCTTACTTTATTCCATATGTTTGATTATTATGTGGTGAAGGGACTTTTTTGTAGTCCACTCTATTTGGTGTTCTATAGCCTTCTTGTACTTTCATTGCCAAGTTATTCTTTAGGTTTGGAGAGTTTTCTTCTTTGATTCTGTTGAATATGTTTTCTGCACCTTTGGTTTGGGATTGTTGAACTTTTTCTATAGGTTTGGCCTTTCCATGGTGTCTGATATTTACTGGATATTTTCTGGTAACAATTTGTTGGACTTCAGATTTTCTTTTGTCAATTAATCTATTTCTACTAGTGTGTCTTCAAAGTCTGAGAGTCTCTATTTCATCTCTTCAATTCTGTTGAATATGCTTGCTTCTATAGTTTCTGATCATTTACCCAGCTTTTCTCATTCTAGCATTCTCTGAGACTGTCCTTTTTTATTTTCTTTATTTGAACTTTAAAACCTTACACGGTTTGAATTTTTCTTGCAATTTTTCATATGTCCTTTCTTCCATTTCTTTATAGGATTTTCCCATTTCCTATTTTATGGTTTCTTTCATCTTGAAATTGTTTTTAAGGTTGCTCTCTTCTTCATCTATGCAGGAATATTCAGGTGTCCCTGGTGTAAATTTCATAGAAACTTTTACTGTTACATTTGTTTTTCGTGTTGTTGAATGTATTCTTATACTGTTATCTTTCCATTCCTACTTTCAATTGGTGCAGGTGTGTTATCTTCCTCTCCTAGTGGGTACTGGTCCAAGGTTCTTTTCCAGTGGTTTCAAGCAGGTCGAATATTCTGATGTGTCATGGTGTGTGAAGGCATGGCTGAAGTGCTTCCTATCCTTGTGGGTGGGAGCCCAATTACCCAAAGATCAAGCTAATGAGAACCTTCTCCAGGGAACTCCCTATGTTCAGTCCAGGACTTCCTCTTCTTCATTTTGAACCTTTTCTTTTTTGATAGTTTATAGTGAAGCTGAAGGTCAGCCTGATTCTGCCTCTCTTTGATCTGTCTCCCCTCTTCATATTCTTATCTAAGGAGTTTCCCCAGGCTTGACAATGTGTTCTTCAATGACCTTAAGGGCACTGAAGGACTCTCCATGGTAGGTGACTTTGCTAGAGCACAGGTGAAAGCACGAGATTCTATGGTGTCAGGGACACAAGGAACTTTCAAGGAAGGGGTTGCTGTTGTCACCTGGAATTATTATACTGTTCATGCTTACCAACCTTCCTCATAAATCAGCAGAGTTCAGGTTTTCCTATCCAAGAATCTCCCCTGGTTCACAAAGGAAAACATGCCGCATTTCTTTCTTCCAAATTAATGTTGGAAATCCTTTAGAACATTCCACATGGGGGATTAACTCTTCAGATTACATGTTCTCAGCAGTGTCCATTTGTTTCCTGTGAAAACATTTTTCTGATTACAAGAGGAGTTAAGATTTTAGGAATAGACATCAGGCAGTTTTATGTCATGTAGGAATAATAAGATCTCAAGCTACAGTGTTGTGCAGACTCCCCTAGAGGCTCTACTTTCAATTAGCCAAGTTGCTCACATCCACCAGTTAACTATTCCATGCCATACATATGTGATCTGAGCTGAAACCTTGCTACAGTGTTCCTTTTTTGTTTCTTGAGGCAGGATTTCACTGTATAGCATTGGAGGCTGTCATTGAACTCACTCTGTAGACCAGGCTTGCCTCAAACTCACAGAGATCTGCCTCCCTCTGCATCCTCAGTGCAGGGATTAAAGGCATGCACCACCATTGTCTGTCTCTACTCTGTTAATTTTATTCAATTTAATTTGTCTAGACAACTGGAGAAATCTTTCCAGCACATTGTACTTCTCAATACAACTTCTAGTGGATATCAAAAGATAAGGAAAAACACAACAGGCTAATGTGCACTCTACCCAAGTCCTTTGGTGATTGCAGGGAATGATCTTATGTGTGGTTAGGAGTGTGTCTTAGAGCTCAAGCTAAGCAGTTGTGGGAGGAGGTTTCAGACTGGCCAGCTTAGTAGAAGCCAGCACAGAAGCCCTTTGCCTCTGAATGAAACCATGTATGTGCAAGGCTAGAAAGTGAGAGCAATGGTTGATGCTGCTCTTTTACCACAGTAGAAATTACAATATACTGAGAAATGGTTTCTTTCAGATGACTGTTTATTCTTGTCAATTTGTCCTTGAGTTATATCATCACAAATCTGCCATAACTTTATGATGGTTGGGAACAAATACCCTTCAATGTCCCCTTGACATACAAATTCCCATGCTTGTACCCTCATATCTTAAGCCAACTTCTACACACTGTACAAATGAACCCTAAGTTTCCAGTGAGCCAAGACCCCATTAAGTCCTTACAGAAAGTATTAAAAATATACATATCTGCTTATATTCAAGATAAAAGAGCATCTCTGACACACACATAAGATTTCTTTTACTGACTCGAATAGTTGTCTCTGAGGCAATTACAACTAACTGGCAAGAGAGGGTTCTGCATGCTGCAGGAAATAGATTTTTTTCTGTTAAACTGAGAAGACTTTCAGATCTCCAACTGACACCTCTGGGACACCCGACATAAGAATCCACATAGCCAATCATCCCATTTTACCACAGATAAATCGGTCAACCATTCCAATTCTATATTTTTATTTATATTTTCAGATAGGGTTTTGTGTAGCAAAGGCATGCCTAAGCCTCATAATTATTCTCTCTCTATTTTCCTGGTACTGGGATCAGAGACATGTCACCACACCATATGCATGAAATCTCATCATAATTATATGGTCCATTTATTCATGTCAATTGAGTCTTCAATAAGGTGGCTAACAAGTTTAAAAACCTAAGGTTTGTATGCTTGTATTCATTGCCAATCCCTGCTTATTCATCTTACAAGTCTATCACTATATGCATTGATTTCAAATGTTATATATTTATATCAAGGGTTTCTGGGTATATCTACCCTTCATTTGATATTTTCATACCACAAATGATTGCCTGCCACACTTCAGAAAGGCCAAGATATTAGGTTTAGAAATTTTTAATAGCATCTCTTAAAACTCCAGTTTTCTCTATGCCTCTCTGAAGAATGTAACAGGGTTAATTTTCTGTTATTTCCTCCACCTATACTAAGATTGTACTTAGGACACGGCACATGCTTGGCAGGCTCCCTGTCCTTCGCTTACATTCCTAGCCTGTAAATCCATTCCATTCATCTGCTACAACTACTACAAGACAAGTTGTAACGAAAGAACAAACAGTCAATTTGGACACCATAAGACTGCTACTTGAGAGCAGGTGACAGAATGCTTTCAAGACTAGTAATTTTTATGTGAAAGAGAAGAAGAGCCTCAGACCACTTTGCAGACTCTTGACAGTTTAATCTGAGAAATGATATTCAATGAATAATTGGTTGACACTCCTACATTATCACACATAAATTTTAATATATTTTGAAGTGTGATCTCATATATAATACAGGATGGACTCAATGTCTTCCTCTTCAGTCCCACTTCCTTTCTCTATGTCAAAGTGGAGTGATTGCATTCCACTGAATTCACAGTGCTCAACAAGCTGCTATGACACCTCTGCCACCTTCTTCTTCTTCTTCTTCTTCTTCTTCTTCTTCTTCTTCTTCTTCTTCTTCTTCGTCTTCTCCTTCTTCTTCTGTGATTATCACTAGTAATCCAAGTTTGGTTTAGGGAAAACAGTGTTTTCTGTGAAGCCATCGCATTCCTTAAACTCATTTTGTACACAAGATAGGCCACAATATCATAAAAATACCCCTTCCTTTGCTTCAAAAGAGAGAGAATTATGAAGTGTGTGAAAATGCACAGGTATATTTAATAATTTATTTTAAATTTATGTGCATGTGTTTTGACATAATGCCCAAAGGTGTAACAAATGAGTTGTCGGTGACCCAGAAAGTGAGCAGACAGCATCAGATACCCTAAAAATGGAGCTTTGGACAAATGTTAACTATGTGGA
>NW_024429214.1:13081020-13192118 GCF_017639785.1 Mesocricetus auratus | reverse complement strand
TGGTGCTGTCAGTCTGGTGCTGTCAGTCTGGTGCTGTCAGTCTGGTGCTGTCAGTCTGGTGCTGTCAGTCTGGTAACGGAGTTGAGCGCCGTTTTTAGATAAGCCGCTAGCGCGATGGGGTTGTCACAGTCAGTGGTTACTGCCCTACAGACTGTGCTAAAACAAAGAGATCTTAAAATTGCACCACGAACACTTCAAAATTTTGTGAAGGAGGTAGATAGAGTGGCACCATGGTATGCTTGTTCCGGGTCCCTCACTGTGGCCTCATGGAACAAGCTAGGTAAAGAACTAGACAGGAAGCATGCAGAAGGAGATCTCCACTTAGGTACCAAAGCCATTTGGAAGCTAGTTAAAAACTGCTTGGAGGATGAGGCCTGTCACCCTGCTATAATAGAAAGTCAGGGAACCTTAGAGGAAGTTCAGGATAGCATGTCAGAAACTGAACGGAGTGAGAGAATGGGAGCTCGCAAAAGGAAAGACATGTCTAAGAAAAAGGCCCTCCCCAAGAAGTTAAGAAAGGGGAGAGAAAGAAGGGAGTGATCATTCACCCCCTAACAAATCTAAGAAAAAGAAAAAGCCAGAATCTAGGCTATACCCTACGGTAGAGCTAGAAGCCTTGGAGCTAGATAATTCTGATTCTGACACTCTGTATTCTAGCGAAGAAGGTGGTCTAGAGGAGGAGGTGGCACGGTATGAGGAAGAAAGATATCACCCTGATAGACACCGGCCACTGAAAACAAAAATGAATGTGAGGCCACCGCCTATAAATCCGGCGGGCTCACGCCCCTCAGCGCCTCCGCAGTATGAGCTTCGGCTGAATACTGGTACTGACTCCTTTTTACCTTTAGAGGAATGGAGAAAAATACAAGTAGCTTTTCCAGTATTCGAGAATGCGGAAGGCGGAAGAGTACATACTCCCGTAGATTACAATCAAATCAAAGAATTGGCCGAATCCGTTCGTAATTATGGGGTCAATGCTAACTTTACCACAATACAGGTGGAAAGGCTTGCTAATTTTGCCATGACTCCCACTGACTGGCAGACGACAGTGAAAGCAGTGCTTCCCAACATGGGACAATACATGGAATGGAAGGCTCTCTGGTATGATGCAGCCCAGGCACAAGCTAGAGTTAATGCCACGGCTGAAGATGAGAATCACAGGCAGTGGACATTTGAAATGCTGACAGGTCAGGGTCAACATGCCCTTAATCAAACCAACTACATCTGGGGTGTCTATGGTCAGGTGTCGGCCGCCGCTATTAAAGCATGGAAGGCCCTCACAAAAAGGGGAGAGTCCAGTGGACACCTTACAAAGATTGTCCAAGGACCCCAAGAGCCATTTTCAGACTTTGTGGCCAGAATGACAGAGGCCGCCAGTCGCATCTTTGGTGATTCAGAACAAGCTATGCCCCTGATTGAGCAACTTGTCTATGAACAAGCAACCCAGGAATGTCGAGCGGCTATCGCCCCTCGCAAAAGCAAAGGTTTACAAGATTGGCTCAGAGTGTGCAGGGAGCTGGGGGACCCCTAACCAATGCAGGACTAGCTGCCGCCATTTTACAAACGCACAGGTATAGAGATTTATCTAGTCGAAAAGCTTGTTTTAATTGTGGGAGAATGGGGCACCTTAAGAAAGATTGTCAAGCCCCTGAAAGAACAAGAGAATCGAAGCTTTGCCATCGTTGTGGTAAAGGTTATCATAGGGCTAGCGAATGCAGGTCAGTCCGGGATGAAAGGGAGGCTTCTGCCCCTATTGAAGAACCCAAGGTACCCCAATCAAAAAACGGGTCACGGGGCCCATGGTCCCAGGGCCCTCAGAAATATGGGAACCAATTTCAGAAAAGCAATCAAGAGGAAGTAGAGGTTTCCGAGGAACCCCCGGAATGGACTTGCGTGCCGCCTCCGACTTCTTACTCATGCCCCAAATGAATGTTCAACCGGTCCCAGTCCATTCCCCTGGACCTTTGCCCCCTGCCACCATTGGGCTTATTCTGGGCCGTGGCTCCTTAACTTTACAGGGACTCATTATATATCCTGGAATTGTTGACCCGTATCATAAAGAGGAGATTCAAGTTCTCTGTTCTAGCCCTCGGGGTGTATTTTCTATAAAGCAGGGAGATAGAATTGCACAACTGGTGTTGCTGCCCTCCCTCGGGGATGGAGAAACCTACACTTTACAAAAAAGGGCTATGGGATCTTCTGGAAGTGATTCAGCCTATCTGGCTATACCCCTAAATGAGAGACCTACAATAAAATTGTTAATTAATGGAAAAGAATTTGAAGGGATAATGGATACGGGAGCAGACAAAAGCATTATTTCACTCCATTGGTGGCCGAAGTCTTGGCCCACTGTTGTTTCATCTCATTCTCTACAAGGTCTTGGATACCAGTCCTCTCCTGCCATCAGTGCCTCAGCCTTAACCTGGCGGAATGCTGAGGGCAAACAGGGATGTTTTACCCCCTATGTGTTGCCACTCCCTGTAAATTTATGGGGACGGGATGTGTTACAAGCCATGGGCATGACCCTAACTAATGAATACTCCCCCAGGCATCAGCCATTATGGCAAAGATGGGGTATACAAAGGGTAGAGGCTTGGGTAGGCAAGAACAAGGCAGAATAAAACCCATTACGCAACACGGAAATCGGGGTAGAAAAGGACTGGGTTTTATTTAGGGGCCGTTGAGGCTTCACGACCCATACCATGGAAAACAGAGGAGCCGTTATGGGTCTCTCAATGGCCTCTATCCTCTGAAAAATTAGAGGCTGTCACAAGATTAGTGCAAGAACAGGAACGGCTGGGGCATCTAGAGCCTTCTACCTCCCCATGGAATACACCAATTTTTGTTATTAAGAAGAAATCTGGGAAGTGGAGATTACTCCATGACCTGCGGGCCATTAACAATCAGATACATCTTTTTGGCCCTGTTCAAAGAGGCCTTCCTTTGCTTTCTGCACTTCCTCAAGATTGGAAGCTTATTATTATAGATATTAAGGATTGTTTCTTCTCTATTCCACTTTACCCACGGGATAGACCAATGTTTGCCTTCACTATCCCTTCTCTTAATCATATGGAACCAGACAAGAGATTTCAGTGGAAGGTACTGCCGCAAGGCATGGCCAATAGCCCAACAAGATGTCAGCTGTATGTGCAGGAGGCTTTGGAGCCAATTAGGAAGCAATTTACATCTTTAATCGTTATCCATTATATGGACGATATTCTTATTTGTCACAAAGAGTTAGATGTTTTACAAAAGGCTTTCCCCATGCTGGTGGCTGAATTAAAACAGTGGGGATTAGAGATTGCCTCAGAAAACGTTCAAATTGCAGATACAGGGCTCTTTTTGGGCTCAATGATTACTCCCAAAAATATAGTTCCTCAGAAAATAGAAATTCGCAAAGACCACTTACAAACATTAAATGATTTTCAGAAACTTCTGGGAGATATAAATTGGTTGAGGCCCTTTTTAAAAATTCCATCTGCTGATCTAAAACCCCTCTTCGATCTCCTGGAGGGTGAGCCTCATATCTCCTCACCCAGAAAATTTACCCCTGCTGCCCACCGAGCCTTACAGATGGTGGAAGAGGCCTTACAGGAAGCACAATTACAACGTATTGAGGAGTCACTACCTTTTAATCTGTGTGTTTTTAAGACAGCTCAATTGCCAACTGCAGTCCTGTGGCAACATGGACCATTACTTTGGATTCATCCAAATGCTTCCCCTGCTAAGATTATTGACTGGTACCCTGATGCTGTTGCACAGCTCGCGCTTCGAGGAATAAAAGCAGCTGTTACACATTTTGGCAGGGATCCTGATTCCTTGATTGTGCCTTATACTGCTGCACAAGTTCAGACCTTGGCAGCCACATCTAGTGATTGGGCAGTTTTAGTTACTTCCTTTTCAGGACAAATTGATAATCATTTTCCAAAGCATCCAATTTTACAGTTTGCCCTAAACCAGGCTATAGTGTTTCCACAAGTGACAGCTAAAGACCCACTCCCAGATGGGACTGTGGTGTACACTGATGGATCAAAAACTGGTATGGGAGCTTATGTGGTCAAGGATAGGGTTATATCTAAACAATATAATGAAACTTCACCTCAAGTTGTAGAATGTCTGATAGTACTGGAGGTTCTTGAGGCTTTTCCAGGACCCCTCAATATTGTATCAGATTCCTCTTATGTGGTTAATGCAGTTAATCTCCTTGAGATAGCTGGAATAATAAGATCCTCCAGCAGAGTTGCTAACATCTTTCAAAAGATACAAGCTGCCTTGTTAAATAGGAGATTTCCTGTTTTCATTACCCATGTCCGAGCACATTCTGGACTCCCAGGTCCCATGTCCTTAGGGAATGACTTAGCGGACAAGGCTACAAAGCTGGTGGCCGCTGCCTTGTCTACCCATGCACAAGCAGCAAAAGAATTCCATAAGCGCTTTCATGTGACGGCTGAGACCTTGCGCCGTCGTTTTGCTCTATCCAGGAAAGAGGCTAGGGAAATTGTTACTCAATGCCAGAATTGCTGCGAATTCTTACCTACTCCCCACATGGGAATAAACCCACGTGGCATTAGACCATTGCAGATGTGGCAGATGGATGTTACTCATATTCCCTCTTTTGGAAGGCTTCAATATGTTCATGTTTCTGTTGACACCTGTTCTGGCGTAATGTTCGCCACACCCCTAACAGGGGAAAAGGCCTCATATGTGATTCAACATTGCCTTGAGGCCTGGAGTGCTTGGGGAAAACCCAGAATTTTAAAAACAGACAATGGACCAGCATATACCTCTCAAAAATTCCGACAGTTTTGTCGGCAAATGGATGTTACCCATCTAACTGGCCTACCTTATAACCCTCAAGGACAGGGCATTGTGGAACGTGCCCATCGTACACTCAAATCATATCTGATTAAACAAAAGGGAGTATTGAGGATGTTCTACCCTCGGTACCAAGAGTTGCTGTATCCATGGCACTTTTTACCCTTAATTTCTTGAACTCTGATGCCCAAGGCCACACTGCGGCCGATCGCCACAGTTTAGAGCCTGATAGGCCAAAAGAAATGGTAAAATGGAAAGATGTCTTGACTGATCTCTGGAAAGGCCCGGATCCTATTCTTATAAGATCCAGGGGAGCTGTGTGTGTTTTTCCACAGGAGGAAGAAAACCCCCTGTGGATCCCTGAAAGACTCACTCGAAGAGCTCCTTCACAACTCCAGAATAAGAAGGATGGAGGCCAAGTGGGTGATGAAGACTCTCCTACTCGGGATGATGGTTCCTAGTATGATGGGAGAGTTACGGTGGGCCATCATGTCTACCTTCCCCCTACCGATGCCAGTGATGCAGAATGCCCAGGTGTTCCCTAGATTTTTCACAACTAATAGAGAGTTGGGGCTTGCCTTTTTGCCTTTAGATCCTCAGATACAGAGTTTTCAGGATGAGAGAACCTTGTCATTGGTAGGAAGCTTGTGCTTTACTGTGATTTCTTCATTAAAGGATAATTTTATTCATATGGATCCAGAAAGATCTAATGCTAATCCTTTTGAATTAATGGAAGCTGTACTGATCTTTCTCCTTTCTTACTGATAGTGAGAAGGGACAGATTACTTTTGATTGGAAAGGGGCATTAGGCAACAGTCTGAGTGAGGGACAGAGCTATGGATCATCTGATTGGTCCTCCTCCAATGTTAAGTATACCCCTTTTAAGAGAATTAATTATTCAGCTGCCCTTTATTTGGGTTGTGAGTAATGATACCTTAGGTAAGAATCAGAAAGAAATAAATTGCTCTGCTTAGAATTGTTTTTATGCATTATGCTGGGATGCTATTAAGCACCCTTTTGCTTTGGTAATGCGCATGCCTCGATTTGTTCCAGTTCCTGTTGAGGTGCCAAGTAGTTTGAGTTTGTTTAGGGAAAAGCGAGATTTTTGGGATCTCTGCTATTATTGTGGGCCTGATAGCCACCGCCGCGGTTACTGCTTCGGTTACCGCCTCGGCCCTTGCACTTTCTGCCACTGTGCAGACAACTCAAACCATTAATGAACTATAGGCCACTGTGACCATGGTCCTAAATAAACAGGCCACTGCCAATTCTCAGATACAAGGAGGCCTGATGTTGGTAAACCAACAGATTAATTTGGTTCAGGAACAATTGGATATATTGTGGCAGATGGCCCAATTGGGATGTGAACAAAAGTTGCCTGGCCTTTGTGTCACTTCAGTACAATATGAGAATTTTACAAGAGCAGCTAACCTGTCACAAGCTCTGTCTCAACATTTATTACAGAATTGGACTTTTGAGTTTGAGCAGACACTCCGTGAGTTGAGAGTGGCGATCCTGCAAGTGAATTCCACGCGTCTGGATCTTTCTCTGATGGAAGGCCTCTCCTCCTGGATTTCATCTGCATTTTCTTATTTTAAGGAATGGGTGGGGGTAGGATCATTTAGCCTAGTTCTCTGCTGTGGAATAGTGTTGATGCTTTGGATGGTGTGTAAGCTCAGAGCCCAAACAAAAGAGACAAAGTGGTGGTGGCACAAGCACTTGCTGCCTTAGAACACGGAGCCTCCCTGACATTTGGTTAACCATGTTAAAGCAATAGGTCGCTGGCCTCCCGGCTCTTGCACCCCACGAGGCTAGTCTCATTGCACGGGATAGAGTGGGTAGGCTTCAGCAGCCCAAGGAGTTGCAAGGCTAAGCACTGCACAGGAGAGGTCTGCGGTATAACGACTTTCTCCTGGGAGATAAGTCATCTTGCATGAAGGTTCTATGTCATGATCTCCTTCCCCCAGAAAAACGACATCGGACTGGTCAGGGCTCTCTCTGGGGATAAGACCCTGGAGAGGAGCTTTGTACATGTTCCGAATTTGCACATGGGGATTTGACCTCTATCTCCACTCCAAAGTTGTGGGTGTCCTATTGCTTCAAAAATAAATGAATAGGGGAGATGTGAGGAGCCGCCCTCGCTATCGCTATTGCCGTTAGAAGATGGCGCTGACATCTGCTGTCAGTTGGAGTTAACCGTTAGAAGATGGCGCTGACATCTGCTGTCAGTTGGAGTTAACCGTTTAAGCTGTGCCTCTCCCGTGGCGTCATCTGGGGTGATGTGCAAACCACCAATCCCGGCTCTACACGTCTCACTCGGAGCTCCTAGGCTTATATAAGGGGCTGGGTTTCTTAGCTTGGGGTCTCCCTCTAAGAAGCTGATCATCTATCTCTCAAGATGCATTAAAGCTTTACTGCAGAAGGATCCGAGTGTTCTGCGTCGTTCTTGCTGGCGAGACGGTAGCGCGGGACATTTTGTCTTTGTTTCCATTCTGCTAGCCTGTGTCATTTTATAGCAAAATAAATATTTTATTTTATTTTTGGTTTTTACGAGACAGGGTTTCTCTGTATTGTTTTGGAGGCTATTAGTCCACCACGGCCTCGAACTCACAGAGATCTGCCTGCCTCTGACTCCCGAGTACTGGGATTAAAGGTATGTGCCACCACCGCCCGGCTAAATCTTTATTTTAAAGGGAGACTAATGATCATTGAATGTTAATTCTTGTTTGTTTTTGATTCGTTGTTGTTGGTGTTATTTTTTGAGTGTTTACCCCACTTTTGGCTTTTGGTAATGTTGTATTATCTACTGTTTAAGTTTTTGTGATTACAGTTACCTTCCTCAGTTTGAATTCTTTTTCTAGTACTTTCTGTAGGGCTGGGTTACTGGATATGTATTGTTTAAATCTGGTTTTGATATAGAATATCTTGTTTTTTCCTTCCATAGTGATTGGAAGATTTGCTGGTTATAGTAGTCGGTGCTGGCATCCCTAGTCTATAAGTTTTGGGAGGATATCTATCCAAGACCTTCTGGCTTTCAGAGTTTCTCCATGGAGAAAAGGCCTTTATATGTTCCTTGGCCTTTTTCTTTTGCAGCTCTTAATATTCTTTCTTTATTATGTATGTTTCAGGTTTTTATTATTATGTGGTCAGGGGACTTTTTGTGGTCCATTCTATTTGGTTTTCTGTAGGATTATTGTACTTTGGCAAGCCTTTCTTTATATTGGGAAGTTTCTTCTATGATTTTGCCGTATATGGAATGTGGATTCTCAAGACTAGCTGAGTAAGGATTTGGCAGTGAAAAACAGAAACAAACACAGAGGCAGTTTGAATCTGAGTATATTTTTTCAGTACTCAATCAGGTGTTTTTATACAAGAGAGACAGGTATCACAATTCTAAAAATGAGTCCAGTGATGCAACCGAAACGAACAATTATCATAATTATCTGACACAAAAGAAACAAAATATATCAGGTATTTGATTTCCTGGTTGTTTTAAAGGATCAATTACAAATGAAATAGGTAATATAAGAAAATCACTTATACTTAATGACAAACTTCAGGAGCAAGTTTTAAAGGTCTTTAAAGGTAGTAAATTATCTAACGTCTAACTTCTATCTTATTAAAATTCGTCAAATCCAATTTAAAACTGTAGTAAAACAATACTTTCTACAACACAATGTCATCTGCACATTCATATCTATACATGCTTATATTGTTGGGAAGATATTCTATCATCTATTGTTTTGTAAAGGTCTTGGAGAGATCTGGGATAAAAGGAACATACATAATAATAATGAAAGCTATATACAGCAAACAAACAGCCAGCATCAAACTAAATGGACAGAAACTCAACGCAATTCCTCTAAAATCTTGAACAAAACAAGGCTGTCCACGCTCTCCATACCTTATCAATATTGTACTTGAAGTTCTAGCCAGAGCAATATGACAACAAAAGGGGATCAAGGGGATACAAATTTGAAAGGTAGAGGTCAAACTTTCACTATTTCCACATGATATGTTAGTTTATATAAATGACCCAAAAAACTCTACAAGGGAACACTTACAGCTGATTAACACCTTCAGAAAACTGGCAGGCTACAAGATCAACTGAAGAAATTCAGTAGCCCTACTATATACAGATGATAAACCGGCTGAGAAGGAAATAGGAGAAACATCATCCTTTACAATTGCCACAAACAACATAAAATGCTGAGGGGCAATGGTGAACAAACAAGTGAAAGACCTGTATCACAAGAACATTGATTCTTTAAAGAAAGAAATTGAAGAAGCCCTCAGAAAATGGAAAGATCTCCCATGCTCTTGGATAGGTAGAATCAATGTAGGAAAAATAGAAATCCTGCCAAAAGCAATCTACAGATTCAATGCAATCCCAAATAAAATCCCAGCAAAATACTTCAAAGAGCTTGAAAGAACAATAATCAATTTTGTAGGGAAAAACAAAAGATCCAATAATGCCACATCCGGAGGCATCACCATCCCTGACTTCAAGCTCTATTATAAAGCTATACTCCTGTAAACATCTTAGTATTTGCACAAAATATAGACAGGTAGACCAATGGAATCGAATTGAAAACCCTGATATTTACCCACACATGTATGAACATCTGACCTTTGACAAAGAAGCTAAAAATTTACAATGGAAAAAAGAAAGCATCTTCAACAAATGGTGCTGTCATAACTGGAGGCTGGCATGTAGAAGAATACGAATCGATCCATGTTTATCACTATGCACAAAACTTAAGTCCAAATGGATCAAAGACCTCAACATAAATCCAGCCACACTGAACCTCTTAGAAGAGAAAGTGGGTGGTACCCTTGAACGAATTGGTACCGGAGACAGCTTCCTGAACATAACACCACTAGCACAGACAGTGAGATCAACAATTAATAAATGGGACCTCCTGAAACTGAGAAGCTTCTGTAAGGCAAAGGACACAGTCAGCAAGACAAAAAGGCATCCCACAGAATGGGAAAATTATTCACTAACCCCACATTTGACAGAGGGCTGATCTCCAAAATTTACAAAGATCTCAAGAAGCAAGTCTCCAAAACAACAAAGGATCCAATTATAAAGTGGGCTGCAGAACTAAATAGAGAATTTTCAATAGAGGAGTCTAAAATGGCTGAGAGGCCCTTGAGAATGTGCTCAACATCCTTAGTCATCTGGGAAATGCACATCAAAACAACTCTGAGATACCATCTCACTCCTGTCAGAATGGCTAAAATCTAAAACACCAATGACAATTTATGCTGGAGAGGATGTGGTAAAAGCAGAACACTCCTCCATTGATGGTGGGAGTGCCCACTTGTTCAGCCACTTTGGAAATCAGTATGGAGATTCTCAGAAAAATTGGAATAAACCTTCCACAAGACCCAGCAACTCCACTCTTAGGCATATATCCAAAAGATGCCCATTCATACAACAAGGATGTCTGTTCCACTATGTTCATAGCAGCATTATTTGTAATAGCCAGAACTTGGAAGCAACCTAGATGCCCCTAAGCCGAAGAGTAGATAGAGAAAATGTTGTACATTTATACAATGGAGTACTATTGAGCAGAACAAAACAATGAGAATCCTGAGTATTTGCAGGCAAATGGTTGTCACTAGAAGAAACCATCCTGAGCGAGGTAACCCAGTCACAAAAAGAGAAACATGGCATGTACGCTCTCATATATGGATTTTAGTCATAGACCTGGGGAGTGCCAGTCAATAATCCCATGGCCAGAGGATCTGGGAAACAGAACCTTCATTCAGTGTCTGATGGAAGAAGAAGCAGGCTCCCACAGCTAAGGACAGAGATGAGCTCAAGAATGCCAGTAACAGAGATGGAGGACTGATGACCAAAGTGATTAAGACTGGGCTGGTTTATCCCCCATAAACAGCTGACCTGACAAGGGTTAGCTCTTGAATCCCAGACTGATGCCTGGGAATGCAGCGTGGGACAGATCAAGACCTGAATTTGAGTGTCTGTGAGGAGGCAGAGGTAATCTATTGATCCTTGGGCAGTAGATCAGTATTTATTCTGGGTATACAAATGGACTTTGGACTCCCATCCAACAATGAGAGATGCACGTTCACCCTTTACACTTGTGGGAGGGTCTAAGCACTGCCCTGGATGAAATGACAGACTATGGACACCCCTGTGGAGGGCCTCACCCTCCTTGTGGAAGGGAGGGGATATTGGGGGGGTTGGTGTGAGGGCACGGGAGGAGGGGAGGGAAACAGAGATGGACCTGGTATTGACATGTGAAGCAACCTTTTTTCTAATTTAAATTTAAAAATAAAAAATATAAAAAAAATAATGGAGAGTTCTATGTGCATCTCCCCAGGGGTGAATTGGGGGATGTCATCTCAATATTTATTGACTTATATCAATAATGAGGTCTATGGGCGTGTCCCCAGGGATTAGTCATGTGAAGTCTTCTCATTATTTAGTCACTTAAATCAATGATGTCTTCTATGTGAGTCTCTTCGCGGATGAATCTTGCAACATCAATGATGTGTTCAATGGGTGCCTCTCCATTGGTGAATCTTGGGATGTAATGTAATTTTTCAGACATTAATGTCATTGATGAGGTTTATGGACGCCTTCCCAGGGGTGAGTCATGACAAGTCATATCATTATTTAGTAACTAAAATGAATGAAGAGTTCTATGGACATCTCCTCAAGGGTGACTTGTGAGATGTCTTCTCATTATTGAGTCACTTTAATCAATGGAAAGGTTTATTGGTGCCTCCCTGGGGTTATTCTTGTTATGTCACCCCGTTACTTAGTAACTTAAATCAATGATGAAGTCTATTGGAATCTCCGCACGGATGAATCGTGCACACCATCTCAATATTCCTTCACTTATTTCAATGATGCAGTCAATGGACACTTCCCTGTGGCACCTACGCCACAAGCAACTCCAATGTATCAGGAAAAGTAATACCAGATGTCCATCTGTTTGTACTAAGAAGTGTCTTTATTTTGCAAGTGCTAGGAGGTCTCTGTCTTGTAGGAGGGAGCAGTCTTACATATAGTCTTACAACACAGTAGAAAAACCCCAGGTAGAAGAGAGCATGTTTTCCTCTTGCTAGATGTTGATATCAGTGGGGCAATGCAGGGGCAGTAAGCCAGGCCTAGAAAACAGGATGCAACTGTGGCTATCAGCTGTCAAACAACCCAGAGACTCTGTGTTGGCTAGGCCCTAACACCTCCCCATGGGTGAATCTTCGAACGTCATCTCATTATTTAGACACTTAAATTATTGATTAGTGTTATGATGATCTCCCCAGGTGTAAATCATGTGATGCCATCTCATTATTTATTCACTTAAATCAATGATGATATCTATGGGCATATCCACAGGGGCAATACTGAAATGTCATTTCATTATTTAGTCACTTAAATCAATGAGGTGGTCTATGGGCTTCTCTCCAGGGGTAAGTCATGTGACCTCATCAAATTATTTAGTTACATAAATCAATGATGAAATATATGGGCATCTTCCCAGTGGTGAATTGTACAAGTCCTCTCATTATTTAGTCATTTAAATCAATGGTGAAGCCTATGGACTTCTCATGGGAGTAATGTGTGGCTTCTTCTCATTATGTAGACACTTAAATCAATGATTAGGTCTATGGGCACCTCTCCATGTGTGATCCTCATGATGTTATCACATTATTTAGTCAATTTAATCATTTATGAGTCTGTGGGCTTCTCCCTAGGTATGTATTGTGTGACGTCAACTCATTATTTTCTCACTTAAATTGATGATGCAGTCAATAGATATCTCCCTAGCAGTGAATCATGCTATGTCTTCTCATTATTTAGTCACTTAAATCAATGATGAGGTATATGGGCATTTTCACAGGGGTGAATCTTGCCATGACATCTCATTATTTAGTCACTTAAATCATGGATGAGGCCTATGTGAGTCTCCCCACCCTGTAAACCTTTAGAGGTTTTTCTTCATCTGAATACGATTTTACTGTAAGTCTTTTGAGAATTCCATGCTGCCTCTCCCTACTATTGATATTATAGGATAGTTTACATCTGTTAGTGTAAAGGGAGGCTTTTTCCTTGAGAGAAGCCTTCCCGCCAGCCTGGTTTTAGAGCCTTATCAGTCCCAAATAATCACACAGGAGGCTATATTAATTATGAAGCTGTTGGCCTTGCTTGTTTGTTACTGGCTAGCTCTGACATAAGTAATTACCCCATAATTGTTAATCTAAGTATGTTTCTTACCAGAGAAGTTTCTGGGCTTCCTACCCCATGGCGTTACATCTCGACTCCCTTGTGTTTTCTTTCCCAGAGTCCTTCTGGACTCCTAGTCCCTCCTGTCTTGGTTCCCTATCGGCTTAACAGTGCTTTATTGAAATAAGACTTCCCCAACATGTTAGTGTTAGTTTTTAATTAATTTAAAGTTGATATTGGAAGGAGGTGTTCACACTTGGGTGTTTCTTTTAGATAAGTTTAGGATTAGATGCGATAGATGTTTGAGACATTTTGTTCATTAACACAAGTTAGTTTTGTTTTGAGTTTAAATAGCTTATTTTAGACTAAATGGGGAATTGTAGGGGAAACATAGGACTCTGCCATTAGCCACGTGGCACTCTAAACATGCATACAGTTGTGGACATAACTGCACCAATAGCCACACCCACTTTGGGCATGACTAGAGACAGAGAGGTGAACTACTTCACTAGCCAGGCCTAATTTTGTGCATGGCCAGGGCTGTATATGGAGGGAGGAATAAAAGACTGATCAGCAGTGCCTCTTGCTCTATTTTCGGCTTCTGGTTCGGGAGCAGGAAAACTATCTGACTCATGTGGGTTGCTAGTTTCACTTGTGAGTAATTTCTTCAATACATAGTTGCCTATACCCTCAACAAGTGTGCCATTTATCATTGCAGCATCATTTCCCTATTTGTAGAGAGAGCTCTAGACCATGTGGTGTCTCTTTTTTGGAAGAAATACCTTTGCCTGGAGGTTCAGAAGTAGAACAGTTTATGTGCTTTGGAGTTAATTTTGTGGGAGTTGTGAAGTCTGTTTATTTAATTCCTAAACACATAGAATCATGGGTAGCTGGGTAACATTGCTGAAGATCTCAGTTTTGCTGGATGAGTTTCCTCTGGTCTTTTGATGAAAAGTCGATTATATTTTCCTGCTTTTGTTCTAGGCTTCTTTCTCTCCAACACTTTTATTCTTTCCCAAATATTGTATGCCTTCTCAATTCCTGCAGATTTGTGGTAATGATAGAAGTCCCACTGTGTCAATGTGGTCAATGTGTGTACTATTTTTTGTAGTCCTCTTGAGAATTCTGTTTCCAATTTGCATATAGCTTTGGAATCAGATATCCTGTTATAAGGTGTTGGGCATTTTCTGTGAATTGATTGTATTCAGTTCATGTTGCAAATTTACCTTATATTGTATCTTAATATTTATGTACCAAGTTCCCAAATATTATGTACTTCTTTCATTATGTGGGTTCTTCTATTTTTCCTGTTTTAAATCTGTGAAAGACTTTTACTGTTTTGCTTAAAAAGGACTATGGTCTTCTTTGGTGGATCAACACATATTATTCTTGGGGATGACTCGATTTCCGGCCTCAACATCCAAATTTGGAGGCCCGATAACTACCTGCATTTCCAGACAAAGGACATCAGAAACCTTCTTCTTTGGCATGTGGAAAATTTTTTTCACACACAAATTGTATATACAAAAATTGGATGTACTTGATTTCAAAACTACTATTGCTTATAAAGAAATAAGAGCAAAAACATTAATTTTGGGTACATAATATAAATTATACACTCTTTCTTTTTAAATTTATTTTTAAAAATAAAGTTCAAATTTACATACAAACCCCAGCCCCCTCCCTTCTCATCTCCTTCCCTGACTACTCTCCCTTCTCTTACTCTTTCACTCCTCAGAGGGGTTCAGGTTTTATTGTGGGAGTCAACAAAGTTTGGTAAAACAAATGGAGGAAGGACCACACCACTCAATCCTGTATCAAGACTGAGCAAGGCATTCAACTATATGGAATAGGATGAAAAAGTCAAATCAGTTACCTGCAGTGGGTCCTGGATTCACTGCCAGGGCCTCTCCAAGAGATCAAGACATACAACTCTCACTACACTCAGATAGTCTGGTTTGGTGTTATGAATTTCCCCAGCTATAATGCCATAGTATATGAGTTCCCACAAGTGACAGTAGGAGGAGGTGTCTCTTTACAGATGTGGACTTTTCAGAATGCTGCCCAATGTGTCAGCCAACTTCCTATTGCCTCTGAGTTAAGTTGTGTGGACTCTAACCTGCAGCACCACATTTGCCTTCATGCTGCTATGCCCCTACCATGATGATTAACTGAAACTGTCAAATATTAAGAGAGACACCTTGATTAAATGGTTTCTTTGTAAGAGTTGCCATGGTTCATGGTTTCTCTTCACAGCAACAAAAAGCTAACAAAGACAGAAGTTGTACTAAATGCTGGTGTATATCTGTGATAACCTATCATAAAATTTCTCTGATGTGTTTTCACTAGTGTTGATCTGCTATCTTGCCTCTGACTTTATATCTATTCATTGGGATTTCTTTCTCAAGGCTATGTGTTATTTAAAGGGCTGAGAAATGGTGCATGTAAAATGTTATACAAATTTGCCTCTTCAGAAATTTTAATGTGTCCTGGAAGGTTTAAAGAAAAACAACAGTATATATAATCACAGCTTGAAGTATATTAATAATACTTAATTTCTCACCAAAACAAGCACCTTAATGTCAGGTACCATTCTGTGTTACCAAGGCATTGCTATGAAAAGAAGACAAAGAAATATGCCTTAGGAGATACCACCATTTGAATATAGCTCCATGAGAGCTATGCTGTAAAATTGCCAATCCATTTAGTTTCATACCACTCAGATACTTCAAATTGTATGCACATTGAATAAGTGGTAAGTGTATGCCTAAGACCGTCTAAATAAATAGTCTATAATGAAGATATCATTAATCAAATATTTGTGACTTTGCAAATTATATGGGAAGGGTCAGTTTATGAGTGTTTAGAACATTGTTGTGGAGAAACCTTAATCCATATTCCACGTGTCTGTCAGGAAAAGAAAGTCGAATGGCATGAATACTATGTTGAAGTCTTTTACTTGTTATTCTTCCTTTAATAATATTATCATATCCAGCAAGAGAGGGGTAGGGTACACTATTAAACCCAGAACTCAGAGGCAGTTGGATCTCTGTGAATTGGAGGCCAGGCTCATCTGTAGAGTGAGTGCCAGGACAGTCTCTAAATCTACACAGAGATACCGTCTTGAAAACCAAGAAAAGAATATCATATGTCACTATAAATACGACTCATGCAAGATTTATGCTACCTGAAAATTCTCACATAAAAAGATGCAATAAATGTTGGCCATTAAATAAAGTTTCTTACTATCAAAGGTATCTTCAAAGCCACAAAACAACCCATCACAAAAGGAAGTATCAGGAATGTAAAACTTAAGATCTGATTTCTCTTTATAATTAAGCCAAATTATAAAACTAAAGAGATACTAGGATTCATCACTATAATAAATGTGGTAAAGGTGAATGCCAATTATCTTTACAGGAATGAAAGAAGTCATAAGGGATAGAAATTTGTGAATATTCTCAATGTGTTAATAAATAATTGTGTTACAGGCATCTTCAAAGGCATGCAAAAATTCATACTGGAGAGAAACCGTATGGAATTCTTCAATACTGTGAAGTATTTGTATGTCACAATTGTCTCAATTTCCATAATGGAGGGAAAACCCATGAATGTAATCAGTGTGGTAAAGCTTTTGCAACTTTTGGTGTGACTAAAAGACATATAAGAACACAGACAGGACAGAAACCTTATGAATGTGTTCAATGTGGTAAAGGTTTTGCAAGTTATGGTGAGCTTAAAAGACATACAATTACACATACAGGAGTGAAACCCCATGAATGTAATCAATGTGGTAAAACATTTTCACAATGCTTTAGACTCCAAATACATAAAAGGACACATACTGGAGAGAGACATTATGAATGTAATCAATGTAGTAAAGCTTTTGTAAAATGTAGCAATTTCATAGCTCATAAAAGAACACACAGTTGAGAGAAACACTATGAATGTTATCAATCTGGTAAGACATTGTCACAATCAGTAGTATGCATACACATAAAAGAACACATACAGGAGAGAAGCCCTATGCATATAATATGTAACTAGTGTGGTAAAGCATTTTCACAGTGCTGTAAAATCCAAATGCATAAGAAAACACATACTGGAGAGAGACCCTATGAATGTAACCAGTTTTGTAAAGGATTTTCACAACAGTTACAATCTCATAGCTCATAAAAGAAGACATACTGGAGAGAAACCTTATGAATGTCTTCAATGTGCTAAAGCCTTTGCATATCACCATTATCTTCAAGTACATAAAAGTATACATAATGGAGAAAACCTCATATGAATGTCATCATTGTGGTAAAGCCTTTTCCTTTCAAATAAGTCTCATAAGGCTTAGAAAGAATACATATTTGAGGGAGACACTGTGAATGTAACAAACACGGTAAAGCCTTTGTATGTAATATCAGTCTTTAAAATCATGAAAAAAATCATACTGCAGAGAAACCCAATAAATGTAAGCAGTGTGATAAAGTTGTTCTCTTTGCATATCAAAATAATCATTGGAGGCCTGAGAAAATTCATACTGAAAGGAATCTTACTATAAAGTTTTTGGTAAGATCTTCAGCCAACACACATTTAGTTACACAAGATTCTTGATAGGAAAATTATCTCACAAGAGTCAGAAGTCTGATGAAGCATTACAATATCTCTATTTTATTTGCACATTTAAACTCATGTGGACAAACATCCTATGAATTAATTAATAAGGTAACCCTTTTGATTTAACACTTTTCTCTAATTTAAAAAAAACCTGATTGAGTTTAGTTGATTACTCTAAACTCAATCCTACATGGTTCCTTTCTATTACATGAACCAATTCTTGATGAATGGGAATTGTTAAGACATCAAATGCCTCAACACTTCTTTTACAGGAAAAACTGCTTAAAAGACTAAATACTCAAATGTGAAAACCTGTTTGTTTAGAGATTTAATTTAATTTTAATGATGTGATGTTAGTGTGTGGCTTTGTGACTACTCATGCTTGTTCCCAAGACCATTGAATATTCCTGTAGCAGAAACTACACAAAGTTCTCAAAAGCCTGACTTAGGATCTGGCAATGAACTTGGCATTACTTTGCTTGTCCATATCTCTAACCATGTACATATTTTAAATCCTTTTTGTATGTTCTTGATATCAGATAATAGGGAAGAACTCATTGAAGAGAAACCCCAATTCATATAAACAATTTGGTAAAGACTTTGGACTTCATACTTGTCTTTAGATAAAATAAAAGTTATTGATTTGTTTGAAGGTGGGGTCTTAATGTGTTTATGAGACCCAAGACAAATGATAAATGGGTGTGTCATTGGGAAAGATCTTACACAGATAATAATAAAGAACTGCCACAGTGTTCCTATTCTAGATGATGCAGTCTCTGCCATTCTGACACAATGAACAAACCAAGAGAGAGTGACAGCCAGTGACAGAGAGCTCATATTATTCTTCTCCACCTTCCAGTCAGGTACACAGAACCAATGCCACAACACATGAGACTGCAGCAGGTCCAGGCCCCCTGGAAGCTATGATTTGCTTGTGAGACCTGAAAGACAGTACCAGGTGAGCAGAAGAGACACAGCACACATGTTTAATTTGTGAAAAGAATCCCTGTGTGGCCACGCAGGGGAACAGATAATCAGAAAACATGAGGTAAATCTGGAAGTGGGGGCATTTACCTTCCCCTAGGGAGGATGCAGGAATAGCCAGCATTTTAGGGACAGAGAATGGACAGAGGTGACTCCAGGTGTTGGACCACACTTGGCACTTTGAAGGCAGGGTTTGTACAGAGCAACCAAAAACTCCAACCTCTTTGCATAGATTTAGAAGCCAGTAGGGCTTCCACCTACACAACCCTGACTCCCGGGATTTAGGCCCATTGATTTACTTCTGTGTTCTTCCTTCTGGCAAGGGACAATGTGGGGACGGAAGTCAGGACAGGGTGGGCTTACCTTCAGCAGGAGGTATGGGTGGGGAAGTTCTTCCTTAGCTGCCATCCTGTAGACCATGGCATCTGTTCCATGAAGAGGTGGAGAAGGCAGGTTGGGTGAAGCTTCTGCCATAACAGAGAGATGCAGGTGGAGAGAGGCTCTAGTGAGTTCAGGCAGTGTTTCATAGCACCATTACAAACCCCACCCTCAGGGTAGCCAAGAGTACTCCACCCTTAAAAAGCCTTCCATTGGCTGGGCTTTGATAACACTTGCCTTTAATCCCAGCACTTGGGTGGCAAAGGCAGATGGAGTTTCTGTGAGTTTACAGCCAGCCTGGTCTACAGAATGAGTATACAGGACAGCCTCCAAACCAATACAGAGAATCCCTGTCTAGAAAAACCAAAATCAAACTAAGAAAAAATTCTGCCATTGTCACTCAGAAAAGGGAAAAGGTACAAGATATCCTAAACAAATTGGAAGCATGGGGGTGGGAGAGGGAGCAAGAAGAAAGAGCAAGGGAGCAGAGAACTGGGGAGGCAGACATGAGGGAGCAAGAAGATTGAGTCAGGGAAGAATAGAGAACAGCACAAAAAGAGATACAATAATAAAGGGATATGCATTTAAATAGAAATCTGGCACTAGGGAAATGTCCAGAGATCTAAAAGGATGACCCCAACTAACAATCTAAGCAATAGTGTTGAGGCTACCTTAAATGCCCTTCCCCTATAATTAAATTGACAACTACCTTGTATGCCATCCTAGAGTCTTCATCCAGTAGCTGATGGAAGCAGAAGCAAACACCAGAGCAGAACTCCTGGAATCCAGTTGTAGAGAGGGGGAGTGATGAGAAAGCAAGTCAAGACCAGGCTTGGGATATCACAGAAACAGCTAATCTAAGCTTGCAGAACTCATGGACAACAGACTGATAGCTGGGAAACAAACATAGGTTTGAAGCAGGAACCCTTAATGAGGGTGTCATTTAAGAGGCATGGGCAGTCTATGGGTCCTCTCCAATGGAACCAGTATTTATCCCTAGTACATGAACAGACTTGGGAGCCCATTGCCCATGGAGGGATATTCTCTTTGCCTAGATACAGGGGGAGGTTAGGCCCTGCCCCAAATGATTGACCAATTTTGACAATTTCTCATGGAAGGCCTCACCCTTCCTGAGGAGCAGAAGGGAAATGAATTATGGGACTGGTGGGGGCATGGGAAGATGGGAGGGAGCAGGTAACTGGGATTGATATTACAATAAGATTATTTCTAATTGAAATTTAATTTATAAAATAAAAAACGAATAGGACGATGGGGTGATAGCTAACAATTGCTGGTGCCATATCCCTGAAGTGGGGGAGCTTCAGTTAAGATTATGGACACTGTCCTGAACCAGTCACAGACTCCCTTTGTTCTGTGTTCCTCCTGCCATACTCCATTGACCATTTTCATTTTGGATGACTTTGAAATTCCTACTTCTGCTTTCTGAGTACCATAATTTACAGACCTTTGCCACCATTGCTGGCTTAGTAGACTTGAACTTTACTTAGAGAGGCATTAGAATGATGTAGTGAGTGACATGAGGAGATGAACTTAGCTATATTCAAAATCTACTTATCTATGTGAGCCTGGGTTTTACCATTTGCAGAATAAGATAGACGTATTCCTGGTCTTTTGATGAGATATAACAGACTCCATGACAAGGAAAAATAACATTTCTCATAGTTGGAAGACAGTGAACTTTAAAACAGAAAGGCTACCTTTGATGGGTATCTTCTTCACTTAATGAAATTAGGACAAGAGCTTGTGTCCTGGGTACCCTAATTAGCTAGACTCTTTCAGTCATGCCCAGTAAGCCAATAAAATGGACCAATTTATCTAGTGATATGTTCAACTATAATGCAGGCACTGTGCAGTCAAGATGGACAGATCTCTCTGATGTCCTAAGACCTCCTAGTCTATAGTATGAGTTCTAGGCCAGGCAGGGAGTCACAGTAATACTATTCTTAAAAAGAAGAAAAACAACACAAAAGTGAAAATGAGAATAGTAATAAAAATTTGGAACATATTTACTCTGTTTGACTAATTTGAAGCAATAAAGAAATATTCTGTAATGATCCATCACCATGGTCCTAACAGAGTTATATCGAAGGCAAATGTATTCAAAACTAAGTAATATAAGGAAGGGAAATAATGAATTATCCCCATCCCTAAAACACCCCCAATATTTCAGTTCCTGTTTATCACTTAGGTGGTCAGATAAGAAGTAAATGTGTCTCCAATAGAGACAATCTCATTTGGAAACTTAAGTCTTTTCCCACAAAGAGATTCACAGGAAAATTAGAATTCTATGGGTCTGATGTTTGACTAGTTGTAGGCCAAGTGTAGACCCCAAGATGTTGACTTCTGGTCACAATATAACTGTCATGGGACAGGAAAGATATTAGCCCTTCATGCCCCAAACTCCGGCGATCCCAGCTAGGTGAGCTTGGGTCTCCGGGGGGACTCTCCCCATCCTCCGCCTGACCCCCATCTGCTCGATCTTCCGGGGCAATTCCTGGCATCCAGAAGACATGCCCACACAGGAAAGACATCAGCCCTTCCAGGTCCCAATCTCGGGCATTCCCAGGTAGAAGACCCGCCCATACAAGAAAGACATCAGCCATTCCAGGCCCCAAACTCCGGAGATCCCAGTCAGGTTCAGGAAGGAAGGTGACCAGTGGAGACAGAAAGACCCCAAAAGCATGCTCTGGAAGAATAAATGGGAAGAAGACAGAATAAGATTTCCCAAAGCAGTCAAAAGACCAACATAACTCCACCAGAATCTAGGGAACCAATGCCAGCAAGACCTGAAAAGCACTACATAGATGAAGCAGAGGAGCCAAACCTTAAAAATCATTTTATGAAGATGATACAGACCCTCAAAGAAGAAATGAGGAAATCCCTTAAAGAAATAGAAGAAAAAACAATAAAAAAGTCCATGGAATGGGGGAAAATACAAGAAATAAACAAATCTCTCAAAGAATCTAAAGAGTACCAAGAAAAAACGACCAAACAAATGAAAGAAACAACTCAAACAGTTGAAGGATTGAAAGCTGAAATAGAAACAATGAAGAAAACACAGAATGAGGGGATGCTGGAAATGGAAAAGCTGGGTAAATGATCAGGAACTATAGATTCAAGTATCACCAATAGAATTCAAGAGATAGAAGAGAGAATCTCAGGTGTTGAAGACTCACTAGAGGATATACAGTCGTCAACCAAAGAAAACCTCAAAACCAATAAATCCCTAACACAAAATATCCAGGAAATATGGGACACCGTGAAGAAGCCAAACCTGAGAATAATAGGTATAGAAGAAGGTGAAGAAATACAGCTCAAAGGTACAGAAAACATATTTAACATAATCATAGAAGAAAACTTCCCTAACCTACAAGAATCCTAGAGAACACCGAATAGGCTGGACCAGAAAAAGAAGTCACATCGTCATATAATAATCAAAACATCAAACCTACAGAATAAAGAGAAAATATTAAGAGCAGCTAAAGAAAAAAGCCAAGTAACATGTAAAGTTAGACCTATCCGAATTACACGTGACTTCCCAATGGAAACGATGAAAGTCAGAAGATCCTGGACAGATGTCCTATAAATGCAAAGGGAACAAGGATACCAGCCCATTCTGCTATATCCATCAAAGCTTTCAATTACCATAGATGGAGAAAACAAAATAATCCATGGCAAAGCCAGATTTAAACAATATGTGTCCATGAATCCATCTCTACAGAAAGTGCTAGAAGGAAAACTTAGATCCAAGGAATATAACTACACTCAAAAAGATACAAGCAATGTATAATCCCACTTTATATACCACCAAAAGAAAAAGGGAGGAGAAACTACACAAAATAACTTCACTACCAATAAATCAGGCACAAACAAGAATCAGCAATCAATGGTCATTGATATCCCTCAGTGTCAATGCCCTCAACTTGCCTATAAAAAGACACAGACTAGCAGAATGGATACAAAGGCAGAACCCATTCTTCTGCTGCATACAAGAACACATCTCAACATCAAACACAGACAGTATCTCAGGGTAAAGGGTTGGGAAAAGATTTTCCAATCAAACGGACCCAAGAAACAAGCGGGTGTAGCAATCCTAGTATCTAACAAATTATACTTCAAATTAAAAGCAATCAAAAGAGATGAAGAAGGACACTTCATATTCATCAAAGGAAAAATACATCAAGACAAAGTCTCAATTTTAAACATCTACGCACCTACATTTGTAAAAGAAACATTACTAGAGCTCAAATTGCACATAAAATTGCACACACTAATAGTGAGAGACTTCAACACTCTGCTCTCACCGCTAGACAGGACCTACAGACAGGAACTTAACAAAGAAACAAAGAACTAATAGAAGTTATGACCCAACTGGGTTTAACAGATATCTTTGGAACATTCCACCCAAATACAAAGGGATATTCCTTGTTCTCAGCGCCACATGAAACCTTCTCTAAAATTGAACACATAGTAGGAAACATAGCAAATCTACACAGATACAAAAAAAATTGGAATAACCCCCTGTATCCTCTCAGACCACCATGCATTAAAACTAGAATTCAACAATAACACAATTCGCAGAAACCCCACAAACTCATGGAAATTGGACAATGCTCAATTGCACCGTCCCTGGGTAAAGGAAGAAATTAAAAAAATGAAATTAAAGACTTCCGGGAATTCAATGAGAATGAAGACACAACATACGCAAACTTATGGGACACATTGAAAGCAGTGCTAAGAGGAAAGTTCACAGCACTAAGTGCCCACGTGAAGAAACTGGAGAACAGTCATACTAGAGAATTAATAGCACAGCTGAACATTCTAGAACAAAAAGAAGCAAACTCACCCAGGAGGAGCAGACGCCAGGAAATAATCAAATTGAGGGCTGAAACCAATCAAGTACATACCAGGAGAACATTAAGAAGAATCAAATGAAACAAAGAGTTGGTTCTTTAAGAAAATCAAAAAAATAGACAAACCTCTGTCCAATCTAACCAAAACACAGAGAGAGAGCATGCTACTTAACAAAATCAGAAATGAAAAAGGGGACATAACAACGGACTCTGAGGAAATCCAGAGAATCATCAGGGCATACGTTGAAAATCTGTACTCCACAAAATTTGAAAATTTAAAGGAAATGGACAATTTCCTGGATAGATGTCAGTTGCCAAAACTAAATCAAGAGAAGGTAAACAATCTAAACAGACCTATAACCCTTAATGAAATAGAAGCAGTCATCAAAAGTCTCCCAAACTTGCCACGCAGTGGTGGTACACGCCTTTAATCCCAGGACTCGTCAGGCAGAGGCAGGCAGATCAAGCCAAGGCTGGACCGAGAGCATCCAAAATAATACGTAGAAACCCTGTCTCATACAACCAAAAAAAGTCCTATAACCCCTAATGAAATAGAAGCAGTCATCAAAAGTTTCCCAAACAAACAAACAAAAAAAAAGCCCAGGCCCAGATGGCTTCAGAGCAGAATTCTACCTGAAATTCAAATAAGAGCTAATTCCAATACTCCTCAAAGTATTCCATACCATAGAAGGAGGAGGTTCACTGCCAAACTCTTTTTATGAGGCTACAATTACCTTGATACGCAAGCCACACAAAGACACAAATAAGAAAGAGAACTATAGACAAATTTCCCTCATGAACATCGATGCAAAAATACTCAATAAAATACTCGCAAACAGGATTCAAGAACACATCAGAAAATCATCCACCATGATCAAGTAGGCTTCATCCCAGGAATGCAGGGATGGTTCAACATTAGAAAATCTATCAATGTAATCCACCATATAAACAAACTGCGAAAGAAAAACTACATGATCATCTCACTGGATGCTGACAAAACTTTTGACAAAATCCAGCACCCCTTCATTATAAAGGTCCTAGAGAGATCAGGGATAACAGGAACATACCTGAAAATAATCAAAGTAATATACAGTAAACCAACACCTAACATTAAACTAAATGGAGAGAAACTCAAACAATTCCTCTAAAATCAAGAACAAGACAAAGCTGTCCACTCTCTCCATATCTCTTCAATATTGTCCTTGAAGTTCTAGCTACAGCAATAAGAAAACTAAAGGAGATAAAAGTGATAAAAATAGGAAAAGAAGAAGTCAAGGTTTCACTCTTTGCAGATGATATGATAGTTTACATACATGACCTGAAAAACTCTGCACGGGAACTCCTAGAGCTGATAAACACCTTCAGCAAAGTGGCAGGATACAAGGTAAACTCAAAAAATCGGTGGCCCTATTATATACACATGATGAAGTGACTAAGAAAGAAATCAGAGAAACCTCACCCTTTACTATAGCCATAAACAGCATCAAATATCTGGGGATAATGTTAACCAAGGAAATGAAAGACCTGTATATCAAGAACTTTGAGTCTTTATAGAAAGAAATCAAAGAGGATACCAGAAAATGGAAAGATCTCCCATAATAATTTCAATATAATAATCTCAACATAATAAAAATGATAATCTTGCAAAAAGTATTCTACAGATTCAATGCAATCCCTATCAAAATTCTGACACAATTATTCACAGACCTGGAAAGAATATTAATCAACTTCATATGGAAAAAAAGGGCCAAGATAGCCAAAACATCCCTATACAATAAAGGAACTTCAGGAGGCATCACCATGCCTGACTTCAAGCTCTATTATAGAGCTATAGACCTGAAAACAGCTTGGTATTGGCACAAAAATAGGCAGGTAGAACAATGGAACCAACTTGAAAACCCTGATTTTAACCCCACACACCAACTTATGAACACTTGATTTTTGACAAATTAGCTAAAACTTTACAATGGAAAAAAGAAAGCATCTTCAACAAATGGTGCTGGCTTAACTGTGTACTGGTATGCAGAAGACTGCAGATAGATCCATGTTCATCGCCTTGTACAAAACTTAAGTCCAAATGGATCAAAGATCTCAACATCAATCCAGCCACACTGAAACTTTTAGAAAAGAAAGTGGGAGATACTCTTCAAGGAGTTGGTACATAAGACCACTTCCTGAACATAACACGAGTGGCACAGACACTGAGAATGACAATAAACAAATGGGACCTCATTAAACTAAAAATCTTCTGTAAGGCAAAGGACACAGTCAACAAGACAGAAAGGCAGTCCACAGAATGGGAAAAGGTATTCACTGACCCCCCATCTGACAGAAGGCTAATCCCCAAAATTTACAAAGAACTCAAGAAGCAAGTCTCCAAAACACCAAAGGATCCAATCAAAAGGTGGGGTACAGAACTAAACAGAGAATTCTCAATAGAGGAGGCTAAAATGGCCAAGAGAAAACTTAAGAAAGTGCTAAACATCCTTAGCCATCAGAGAAATGCAAATCAAAACAACTCTGAGATACCATCTTACTCCTGTCAGAATGGCTAAAATCAAAATCACCAAAGACAATTTATCCTGGAGAAGTTGTGGAGAGAGGGGAACACTCCTCTACTTCTGGTGGGAGTTCCAACTCATACAGCTACTTTGGAAAGCAGTGTGGAGACTTTTCAGAAAAATTGGATTCAATCGACCACAAGACCCAGCAATTCCACTCTTAGGCATATATCCAAAGGAGGCAGATTCATACAACAAGGGCATCTGCTCCACTATGTTCATAGCAGCATTATTTGTAATATCCAGAACCTGGAAGCAACCTAGGTGCCCCTCAACTGAAGAGTGGATAGAGAAAATGTGGTACATTTACACAATGCAGTATTACTCAGCAGAAAAAAACAATGGAATCTTGAAATTCTCAGGTAAATGGATGGCACTGGACGAAGCCATCCTGAGTGAGGTAACCCAGTCACAAAAAGACAAACATGGTATGTACTAACTCACATATGGATTTTAAACCTGGATCAGGAGAGTGCCAGTCTGCACTTCCACTGACAGAGAGTCTGGGAAACAGGAAAGAACCTAAAAGATATACATGGTACCCAAGAGAAGAGAAATGAGGCTAGATCCTCTGTACAGGTGGGAAACATGTTGAGTGGTGTGGGGAGGGGGACCTGGGGAATAGAGAGGGGGAGAAGTGGAAGATAGAGTAGGACGTGGAGGAACAGGAAGGTCGACTGGGGGGGTAGGATGGGGGAAGGGGAATCATAGGTTAGGAGACAGATCAGGCACCATTGTGACCGCTAGTGATCTAAAAGGATGACACCAATTGGCAAGCTAAGCCATAGTGTAGAGACCACCTCGAATGCCTATTCCTGATAATGAACTTGATGTCTATAACAATCGTGGAGCCTTCATCCAGTGACTGATGGAAGCAGAGGCAAACACCCACAATTAAATACTGAACAGAACACAAGGAACCCAGCAACAGAGAGAGAGGAGCAAAGAGCAAATTGGCAAAGAATGGGCTGGCAAAACCATTAGAGACAGCTGATCCATACAGGGGAGAGTTCTTGGACCACAGACCGACAACTGGGAGGCCAGCATGGGACCGATCCAGACCCCCTGAACGTGGGAGTCAATGTGGAGACCTGGGCAACCTCTGGTGTCCTGAGCAGTGGATCAGTGTTTATCCCTCAAATACTAAGAGACATCGTGTGTCCATCTCACAAAGAGGGTTGCTCTCTCTGGCTGGACTCTTAGGTAAGTGCCTGGAACCTACCCTGAATGAAATGATAGACTCTAGATACCCCTATGTGGAAGGAATTGGCAATAGGGTGGGAGGATGGGGGGATGTTGGGGGGTGTGGGAAAAGGGGAGGGAGAGGGAACTGGGATTGACATGTAAAACAAGCTATTTAAAATTTAAAAAAAAGAAAAATATAATTGTCATGGTCTAAAAAGCTGTGATCACATTGCAGAAACAGACATATAATGATAATTTTTTGTTTTATTTTTAATAAATCTCAAGCCATGATATTATAAACCCATGCAGTCCTTGAAATGCCCTGGACCCAGATTAAGGCCTCTCAATAAGTTTCCTCTGTGGTCTGAGTATGATCTGTGCATTGGGAACAGAGAGCTTCATATAGAAACACCTTTTTTAAATTTATTTTTCAGTTTAAATTTAGATAAGAAACAAGGTTGCTTCACAAGTCAAGTCCAGGTACCTCTCCCTTTCCCTCCCCTCCTCCCATGCCCTCCCCCCAGCCCCACATTATCCCATCAATTCCCCAGGGAGGGTAAGGCACTCCATGGGGGTGTCCATAGTCTGTCATTTCATACAGGGCATCTTTATAGTCAACTTAACTTGCTTTTGGTACATGCATGGAAAGCAGTTCACTAAACTTGGACAGGGCTAGTTTCTTCAGAAACTTCTAGCGGTTTAGCACTTTACTTTTAAACATTACATGTAAGGCTCATTTATTGTTAATTTTGTGAAGGTTGTAAAAGGCATCCCAAGTGTTGGCCAATACTAAGATGTGAAGTATAAGAATAAAATTGGTAGTACAAAGTATTTACAAATTCTTAGGAGATAGCAAGTCTCACAAAGAAGAATTTATTTGAGGGAGTTCTGCCTCTAAATTATCCACAGATGAGTATTTGCTAACCAGGCCTGTCAGAAATTAGGATGCTAGTATTCATATTTGTTCAGCAATGTCTAACACACTCCATCTTGTTGTTATAATATCCATTTCTCCTTGCTTGCTAATACTCTTTTAGTCCCAACTAATTTAACTGAAGCTGGCTTTGGAGTTGGATTGTCTCTCATCTAATCCAAGCATGCTGTTAAAATAAGATTCAGAATTTCTGTATTATATCAAAGAGCCATTGATATAAGACAGAAGATAATGAAACTAGGGTCTGTCATCTGTTTATACTCCGTTCTGAAAGTCTAATCTCCCTAATGTTTACTATCTTCCTTATTGTTGCTTTTCCAGGTATGCATAAAATTTCTCTGTTAACATTAATGTTTGAGTTTTCCAGAGAACAAGGAATTTCCTGACAGCAGTCTTCAAACACTTTGGAAATAAAATGTGGCCCCACTTCATCGACTCCACCTGATTCCATTTGATACATCTGAACTGCCCCACATCATTGACTCCACCTGACTAGTACCATCCTGAAACCAGTTTGGAACTACATCATTCCACACAACTCTGGACCAATGAACTGATATGGTACACCTGCTACAATCTGTCCAGAGCTTCAGACAAGAGCTTCAATCAATATTAGAACTTCTGTCAAGAACTTCAATCAAGCATCTCCTGCCAAACAGAGAATATTTAATCTAGTTAAGACTCTTGTTACACTAATATTTTCTTTTTACAGGGTCCCAGAAGCTTCTTATCATCCCATTTCAGTAGGAAGCAATCTTGAGAATACAATGCCCTCTTTCCCTACTGTTAATAGTTCAGGATAGTTTACACATGTCGATGTTAGTTTTGAATTATTTAGGGTTGCTATTGGAAGAGGGTGTTCAGACTTGGTCATCTCTTTCAGATAAGTGTAGGATTTAGATGGCATAGATATGCTTAGTTTATGATGTAAATAGATTATAAGTGGCTTATCTCCTTTTATGTATACATGTTTTATGTGTGAGCTTTGTATCATGTTTAAATCTCTTATTTAGGCTAAAAGGGGAATTTTAGGAGAGAGATCACATACTTAAGAGGGGTACATGGGACATATAAAAGGAAAAGTGAAGGCAAACCATTTTTTCTTGGATACTGGTCACTGCAATGGCATTGGAGCTCTTCTCAGTAGGCAATTTCTATATTCAATAAATTATCTTAGACCTCCTATTTAGGTACCATACTTTCCATCAACATACATTTAGTAAATGTTCTGAGAAATCTTCCAGCTTTTTGACAGAGATTCACTCCATCCACAAACTAAGTATAGTGGGCTGTGCAAGCATCTAGCCTCATTGTGTCCAGGAGGAAAAAGGGGAAATTCATATAGAGTGCAGGAAGATAGCAGTGTTTGCTATTGGAACCAGGATCAAGTGCTATAGAAATATAGATCTATGCTGACCTAAATAAGGTAATATTCTGGGGTGGAAGGCAGGGGTCAGGAACTATTGTGCTGTGTCATTAAGCACACAGTAACCCTATGTGAGGTGAGCTAATCACTCAGTCCTTACTAGCCAATCAGGGCCTTAGGAAACCTGCCTGTCAGAAGTGGTGTAGAGCCATTCTGGCTGATGGCTTCAGGCTTGAAGAGAAAGTAGTGTCCGAGCACTGTGATTTGAGCATAGTCGATCTGGAAAACAACAACAATATGGTGATCAAGGGGCTGCTGTCCCCAGATGGGCAGTGGCAGATGATTAGGTGCTGAATCTGGTCTGTTGGGTATTCGCGAGTCAGGGTGGGAAGCTGCAGCCACACTCCCTGTCTTGAGAGGTCCCATGCATGCCTTGAAATTCCCTGGACACAGGGGCAGGTCTCTCAATACCTTTGCTCTGTGGGATGAGTCTGTTTTGAGCATATGGTGTAGGGAGTTGTGTGTAGAAACTTTTCTAGTAAAATCCAACATGCTTTTGGTGCACCAATGGAAAGCAGGTCACCAAACTTGAGGAGGACTAGTTTATTCACAACAGACTGGATTCAAGAACACCTGTTGCTCTCCAAGGCAATTAACTTGCTGTCTTCTGTACTGCAACTTCAAAATTCTTAAATGAATGTACCACCTCAGAGATTTAAAATTGACAATTTGACTCATGTAGTTGACTATCCAGTGCAGTTACAGGAAATGGATTCCCATGGGGGAGCATTGCTTCAGTCTTCAGAACAAAATAGGTGGAATAGTTTACACTGCAGGAGAATTGAGGCTAGGCACTAGCTGCTGTTATCATGGTTATAAAACAGGCCCAATTGTTGTAGTGGGAATGATTTTGTAATTTCCCAGCATGTTTTAATTCATTCCATTCGAATAAACACAGACAAGATTGTGTGGGGTTACAGTAGGGAAGGTTATCTTGAACCAATGAACATTGAATTTGCACTTAGGTAACTATCCCGTGCAGATATGATTTATCCTGCTTGACACAGTTATGTCAACTCAGAGGTTTAAGAAGTAGGTCATTAACTGTAACTATTTGTCAGATTACAGAGCACAGTAGACAACATATGCATATAGGCAACATCAATCTATCTCTTATTAATGACTGTAGCAATATTTTTTGTAATATGACAAGTAAGGCCTGTCTGAAGTTCCAAGTGCAGATCTTACTCAATAGGTAGCTACACACCTGGTTAAGTGCTAAGCCATTGGTTAAAAATACACACTAAGTCACTATTTAACCACACACACTAAGTCACTGGTTAGCCATAGATACTGAAGATCAAGTACTCAAATTCATCCCTGAACAAGTAGTGGTGGGTCATGGCTTTAATACCTGCACTTAGGAGACAGAGGCAGATGAATCTCTTTGATTTCACTGTGAATCCAAGGCCATGCTGGACTAGGGGAGGGAGAGAGAGAGAGACAGAGACAGACACAGAGACAGAGACAGAGAGAGACAGAGAAACATCAGAGACAGAGAGACATACAGAGAGACAGACAGAGAGAAAGTGAAAGAGAGAGGGAGAAAGACAAACACCTTGAACAAAGTTTAACCCTGAACTTGTGATTACATGCCTTTAATACCAGCACTAGGGAGTTGGAGAAAGGCTTGATATGGCTGAACTGTGAGAAGAATACAAGGTGGGAGGTGACAGGAGGACATGCATTGAGAGGACTCAGTCTGAGGTTTCATAGAGACAGCAATCAGTGTGAGGATCAGTGTGAGGAAAGGATCGGCCCTTTGGTCTGAGCATTGGTAGAGGTAAGAACTCTAGTGGTTGACCAGTAGAGTGAAACATTTGTAAAAACAAATAGAGAATCGGGACAAAAAGCCAAGAACAAAAGCAGGAAAATCAGCTTTAACCAATAGATCAAAGGAAACTCAGCCAAACACAGTTAACTATGGTTCTATGTATACAGAAATAAAATCTCCCCTGTAGTCTCCAGGATATAGTTCTGAAACTATTACTATCTATATACAACAGGCCACCAGCAAGTAACAAGACAATGCCATAGAAACCACAGAATGTTCTTCCTCAGCACTGACCAATGAAAATAATTGGTACACAGGTATTTCATGGCAAAATATGACTTTTAGAAACTCTCCTAATTGTTCCCAAATGTCAACCAATACCAGAATGTAACCCATACCTACTGATGTAATCCTGTAACTTTTGTTTTTAAAACCTATCAGTAGACAGGGAACTTCCCTACCTCTGGAGGCTGCTGCATCAACTTGCTAGATGCGGTCCCTTTCAATGTAGGATGAACAATCAATACAATTGAAACTTTGCTTTTGAAGTTTAATATGTCTGTGTCAATGAGGGTCTCTAGAAACTTTGCAACTTGTGCACAACAATTACCAAATTTAATCTTTACTAGCATTAGAGCCTACTTCTTTGGAATTGTTGTGTATAAGGAGAGAAGCTAACATGTCCAGCCGCAAGGATTGAAGAATTACTGGATTCTTAACTTGATTTAGCCTAAAGGCTGAGAGTCGATCTGCTGGATTCTTCAAGTTGCCATTGGTAGGAAGCCATTGTTGGGCTACCTGTAACACATCTCATGAGACATTCTAATAAATCTAATTCATAGCTACATGGAGAGATGCACTCCACCATCACATTCCTGTAGATAACCTTAAATAATGCAGCTGCAATTTTTCACCTGTCCCTGGAGGAAGATGTGCTCTCTACCAATGGAGCTCATTAACACATTATTCCTAGCTCATTTTCCTCTAAGTATTAAAGTTTCCATGAACACTACTCTTTCTATTATTATTCATTTCCTAATGTTTGCTCTGAATTTCAGGAATTAACTGAAAGTAATTGAGCCATCTTCCAGCCTTCTGAAGGGGGATTACCTATTTTTGGTTTGAGATGCAGTTCTTTCCTTTCTTAGTTGTCTAAATTCCCCATGATAACCAGGAAGACAGTATCTTCAGTTCATTTAACCTCAGCTTGAAAACACAGAAAAAACACCTCCCTTTGTGACCATAAATCTCATTAAGTTAGAAACAAGCTTGTTTCACATTTGAAGCTTCCACTCCATCCATCAGTCTGGGGTCCAAGAGCTCCCTGTTGGTAAGGTCAAATGTTTCTATGGGATAAACCAGCCCAGTCTTATCTTCTATGCCCATTAGTTCTCTCTTTCTGACACTGGATTCCAGAAATTCAGTTCAGTGTTTCTCTGTAGGTATCTGCCTCTGTTCTCATCAATCGCTGGATGAAGGTTCTCTTTCCCAGACTCTCTGGAAGTGGGATCATATGCTGGCACTCTTCTGATTTATATCTAAAATCCATTAATGAGTAAGTACATAGCATGGTTTCTTCTAGTGCCATCCAATTGCCTGAAAATTTCAAGATTCCTTTGTTTTTCCAATGAGTAGTACTCCATCGTGTAAATATGCCACATTTACTCTATCCACTCTTCAGCTGAGGTGCAGATAGTTTGTTTCCAGGTTATGGCTATTACAAATAAGGCTGCTGTGAATATAGTGCAACAGACATCCTTGCTGTGTGAATGGACATCTTTTGTGTATATGCCTAAGAGTGGAATTGCTGGTTCTTGTGATAGATTGATTCCCATTTTCCTGAGGAAACTCCATACTGATTTCCAATGTGGCTGTACAAGTCAGCACTCCCACCAGCAGTGGAGGAATTTCCCCCTTTTTCCATATCCTCTCCAGCATAAACTGTCATTGGAATTTTTGATTTTAGCCATTCTGACAGGAGGGAGATGGCGTCTCAGAGTTGTTTTGATTTGCAGATGGCTAGGGATGTTTAGCACTTTATTCAGTGCATCTCAGCCATTTTAGACTCCTCTACTGAGAATTTGCTACTTAGTTCTGTATCTCACTTTTTGAATGGAAACTTTGGTGTTTCAGGGACTTGCTTCTTGGATCCTTTGTAAATTTTGGACATCAGCCCTGTTAGATGTGGGGTTTGTGAATACCTTTTCCCAATATGTAGATGGTGTGTTTGTCTTGCTGACTGTGTCCTGGCAAAGGACGCTGTCAGAAAGACAAAAGGGCAGCCCACAGAATGGGAAAACATCTTCACTAACCCCACATCTGACAGAGGGTTGATCTGCAATTAAAAAGTGGGCTGCAGAACTAAATAGAGAATTTTCAATAGAGGAGTTTAAAATGGCTGAGAGGCACTTGAGAAAGTGCTCAACATCCCTAGCCATCCGGGAAATGCGCATTAAAACAACTCTGAGATACCATCTCACTCCTGTCAGAATGGCTAAAATCAAAAACACAAACGACAGTTTATTCTGGAGAGGATGTGGTAAAAGGGGTACACTTCTGCATTGCTGGTGGGAGTGCCACGTTGTTCAGTCACTTTGGAAATCAAAATGGAGATTCCTCAGAAAAATGGAAATAAACTTATCACAAGACCAATCAACTCCACTCTTAGGCATATATCCAAAATATGCCCATTCATACAACAAGGATGTCTGTTCTACTATGTTCATAGCAGCATTATTTGTAATAGCCAGAACATGGAAGCAACCTAGATGCCCCTCAACTGAAGAGTGGATAGTGAAAATGTGGTATATTTACACAATAGAGTATTATTCAGGAAAAAAAGAAATCCTGAGATTTGCAGGCACTAGAAGAAACCATCCTGAGTGAGGTAATCCAGTCACAAAAAGAGAAACATGGCATGTATTCTCTCATATATGGATTTTAGACCTATATCTGGGAAGTGCCAGCCTACAATCCCATGGCCAGAGAGTCTGGGCAACAGAAACTTCATTCAGTGGCTGATGGAAGAAGAGGCAGTCTCCCATGGCTAAGCACTGATCTGAACTCAAGAAAGCCAGTATCAGAGAGGGAGACAGGATGACCGAAGGGATTTTAATACTGGGAGGGTTTAACCCCCAGAAACATCTGATGTGTCAAGGTTTAGCACTTGAATCCCAGACTGATGCCTGGGAATCCTGCATGGGACTGATGAAGACACCCTGAATGCAGGTGTCAGTGAGGAGGCCTAGGTAATCTATTTAGTCTTGGGTAATAGATCAATATTTATTCAGGATATACAAATGAACTTAGGACTCCCATCTGACAATGAGAGATGCACTCTCACCATGAATTCCTAGGGGAGGCTCTAGGCTCTGCCCTGGATGATGTGAGAGACTATGAACACCCCATGGAGGGCCTCACCCTTCCTGGGGAAATGAGGGTATATTGGAGGAGTTGGTGTTAGGGCACTGGAGGAGAGGAGGGAAACGGAGAGGGAACTGGAATTGACACGTGAAGCAACTTTGTTCCTACTTTAAATTTATATTAAAAATAAAACTATATTAAAAATAAGTTTTAATGCCAAGTGAAAGGGTGGCAAATGATGGGCGAAAAAATAGGAAGATGAGCCTGATAGAGGACCATCAGTTGAAGTCTGTTTTTTCACCTGGTAAATAAAGAATATCTTTTCACTTAAAAAAAGAAGACAGGATGCAGCAATTGGATGACCAGCAAATGACAGACTTTCCATCTGGGCTGGAATCCAACAAGGTTCTGCTTCTGGGAAACATTTAGAGATACTGTGTTTTATAAAGGGACATGTAAAAGTATAGAAATACAGAAGCTTAGATCATAGATGATATAAACTAAGAGTAAAATTGTGGAGACAAGATTTTCACCATGGCATTGAATACAATTAATACTTATTTTTAGGGGATCATTCAGTGATGGAGATGAGGCAATCTTGCAACTCCTTTGTTTGTCTTGTCAACAGATCTAGCTGGCTGTTTAGACTCTCCATCTGATGTTTCACCTCCTTTGGGTTGAGGAGGTCTGGGGTTGGTAGTTAGCTCTCCAGCAGCAACTGTGTGGTGACAAACACAAATAAAATTGCATTGTGACCTATTATAGTATATACAGATCACTCTGAGACATCAAAAATGTTTGAGAATGCTCCTGGCCTGTGACTCAGTGACAAGCCAGTGCATTTTGACCCAAGCTTGAGATTTCCCTGCAGGGGTTCTCAGCTCTCACACCTCAGAAGGAGTTGCATATCTTACATTCCTGCTTTCTCCTGTCCCCTCAAACCATACTTCACCTAAAGAAAGAAAGAACTTCCTCAGGCTTATTCACAGCTGCAGATTCTCCATTCAAATTACCTGTAGGATTCACAAGGCTGTGGGTTTAGTAGCTAGGATGCAATTACCATAGTCCAGAGGCCTGCAGATCATTCTTGAGAATACAAAACATCCTGACATGTCACCCCAAGCATGTGGTTATATGTTTGTGGAAAAGACATACAGGTGCAGAATATGATCACCATACTCACAAAGTCACATCACTGACACATCATGGCACACAGAGAAGTTCCACAGTACAAAAAGTTATCTACTGAGGTTGAAGTACAGTGATGACCAGCCTAGAGCTGGCACACACCACTAGTCCCTCCAACCGGGTGATCTCATTTTGATACTGGTCCTCCATCAACCATCACTTTACTGTAAGATTTAAATCCAAGAGCTCCCAGGAGAACAGCTTTGCCCTGACAGTTCCTGGCATCTGGGAGAGACAAATTTCTAGCCTGGAATAATTGTCTTCAAGAAGACCTATCAAGTAGTAAGTACAATTTCTTCCCAGAAGCCCCAATTCCTGTGCTCCATTACATAAAGTCCAAGCTAAACACAAACTTCTCCAGGGAGCTTCCCATCTTCATAGCAGAACTTCCTCTTCTTCCTTTTGAACCTTATCTTCTTTGACAGTTTAACATTAGGCTGAATATCAACCTTCTTCTGCCCCTCTCTGGTCTGTCTCCCTTTCAAAGTTGGTGTTGCTAAAACACATGTGACATCACAGGATTCCATGGTCTCCAGGACACAATGGAATTTCAGGGAAGGGCCTACTGATGTCATATGGAAAGAACTTGGCCTCCCTGCTAACCAGCTTTCCTCATAACTAAGCAGAAGCCAAGTTTCCCTATCACGGAATCTCTCATGGGACACAAAGCAAAACCTTCGGCACTTCTTTATTCCAAATAAAGTTTGTAAATCCTTTAGAATCTCCCATATGGGGGCATAACTCTGCAGATTGCAGGCTCTGTGTCATGTGCATTTGTTTCCTGTGAAATTTTTTTCTGTTTATAAGAGGAACTAGAGGTTTAGGAGTTGAACCCAGGCAGGTTTATGTTGTAGGAATAATAAGAGCCCTAAATACAGTGTTGTGTAGGCTCCAATCCACCTTCTATCTAAACCATGTCATGAATATCTGATCAAGCCTTGCTACACTTAGTTTCTATCCAAATTAATATGTCTAGACAGTTGGTGATATCTTGCCATCACAGTGTAATTCTCAGTTCACATCTAGTGGATTTTATAAGATAAGGAAAAACAAGCCAGTCCATGTGAACCATACCCTAGTCTGTTGGGGAATTCAGAGAATGATCTCAGGTGTTTAGGAATGTTTCTTAAAGCTCTAGCTAAGCAGTTTTTGGAGGAGGCTTCAGACTAGCCAGCTTTGTAGCAGCCTTCATAAAAGCCAATTGCCTGTGAAGGAGAGCATGTTTTTGCAAGACTAGGAAATGAGAGTGATGGTTTATACTACGCTTTTACCACAGCAGATCTTAGAATGTACTCAGAAATGGTTTCTTCCAGATAACTACTTTACTCTTGTCAAGTTCTCCTGGAGTGACATCATCACAAATATGCAATAACATTATGAAGGTTGGAAACCAATAATTTTCAAGGTCTGTTTGACAAATTCCTAAGCTTGAACTAAACCCACTTGGCAGGCCCACTAATAAAACAAGCCTGCTTCTTCACACTAGTTCAAATGAACACTAAGTCTCCAGTGAGCTAAGACACCATTAAGTTCCTCCATGAATAATTCAAAATATTTATAACGGATTGTATTCAAGATAGAAGAGCATCCCTAACTTACAACTAAGTCTTTCGTGTTCTGATGCTAATATATTTCTCCAATTACTAGGTGGAAATAGAGGGTTCTTACTGATGCAGAAAATCCAGGACTGTCTCTCAAATAGAGGAGCCTATCAGATCTCTAACTAACACCTGTGTGAGACCAGAAATGAGAATGCTCAGGCCCAAGACATCCCGTATATCCACAGAATGCTCTATCAAACGTCCGACTTATTCATTTCTTTTTTTATTATTTTTTTATTTTCCATTTTAAATTTAGATAAGAAACAAGGTTGCTTCACAAGTCAGTTCGAGGTATCTCTCCCTTTCCCTCCCCTCCTCCCGTGCCCTCCCCCCATCCCCCCCGTTATCCCCTCATTCCCCCAGGGTGAGGCCCTCCATGGGGTTGTCCATAGTCTGTCATTTCATATAGGGCAGGGCCTAGACCCTTCCCCAAGAGTTCAGGGAGAGAGTGCACCTCACATTGTTCTATGGGAGTCCAGAGTCCGTGTGTATATTTGGGATGGGTACTGATCTGCTGTCCAAGGCTCAATAGATTACCTAGGCCTCCTCACTGACACCCAGATTCAGGGGGTCTTGATCAGTCCCATGCTGGATTCCCAGGCTGATGCCTGGGATTCAAGAGTTAACCTTTGTCTGGTCAGCTGTTTCTGGGGGTTAAACCAGCCCAGTCTTAATCCCTTTGATCATCAGTCCTCCCTCTCTGATACTGGCTTTCTTGAGTTCAGCTCACTACTTAACCAGCCACTAAATGAAGTTTATGTTTCCCAGACTCTCTGGCCATAGGATTGTAGGCTGGCACTCCCCAGATCTATGTCTAAAATCCATATATGAGAGAGTACATGCCATGTTTCTCTTTTTGTGACTGGGTTACCTCACTCAGGATGGTTTCTTCTAGTGTCATCCATTTGCCTGTGAATCTCATGATTCCATTATTTTTTTCTGCTGAATAGTACTCCATTGTGTAGATGTACCACATTTTCTCTATCCAAACTTCGGGTGAGGGACATCTAGGTTGCTTCCAAGTTCTGTCTATTACAAATAAAGCTGCTATGAACATAGTGGAACAGACATCTTTGTTATAAGAATGGGCATCTTTTGGATATATGCCTAAGAGTGGAGTTGCTGGGTCTTGTGGTAGGTTTATTCCCATTTTTCTGAGGAATCTCCATACTGCTTTCCAAAGTGGCTGAACCAGTTGGCACTCCCACCAGCAATGGAGGAGTGTCCCCCTTTCACCACATCCTCTCCAGCATAAATTGTCATTGGTGTTTTTGATTTTAGCCATTCTGACAGGAGTGAGATGGTATCTCAGAGTTGCTTTGATTTGCATTTCCCGGATGGCTAAGGATGTTGAGCACTTTCTCAAGTGCCTCTCAGCCATTTTAGACTCCTCTATTGAAAACTCTCTATTTAGTTCTGCAGCCCACTTCTTAATTGGGTCCTTTTCTGTTTTGGAGACTTGCTTCTTGAGTTCTTTGTAAATTTTGGAGATCAAACCTCTGTCAGATGTGGGATTAGTGAATATTTTTTCCCATTCTGTGGGCTGCCTTTTTGTCTTGCTGACTGTGTCCTTTGCCTTACAGAAGCTTCTCAGTTTCAGTAGGTCCCATTTATTAATTGTTGATCTCACTGTCTGTGCTACTGGTGTTATGTTCAGGAAGCTGTCTCCTGTACCAATTCGTTCAAGGGTACCACCCACTTTCACTTCTAAGAGGTTCAGTGTGGCTGGATTTATGTTGAGGTCTTTGATCCATTTGGACTTAAGTTTTGTGCATGGCGATAAACATGGATCGATCCGCATTCTTCTACATGCCAGTCTCCAATTATGCCAGCACCATTTGTTGAAGATGCTTTCTTTATTCCATTGTATATATTTAGCTTCTTTGTCAAAGATCAGATGTTCGTACGTGTGTGGGTTAATACCCGGATTTTCAATTCTATTCCATTGGTCTGCCTGTCTATTTTTGTGCCAATACCAAGCTGTTTTCAGGACTATAGCTCTATAATAGAGCTTGAGGTCAGGGATAGTGATGCCTCCGGACGTTGCCTTGTTGAACAGGGTTGTTTTGGCTATCCTGGGTCTTTTGTTTTTCCATACAAAATTGATTATTGTTCTTTCAAGGTCTGTGAAGAATTGTGCTGGGATTTTAATGGGGATAGCATTGAATCTGTAGATTGCTTTTGGCAGGATTGCCATTTTTACTACATTGATCCTACCTATCCAAGAGCATGGGAGATCTTTCCATTTTCTGAGGGCTTCTTTAAATTCTTTCTTTAAAGATTCAAAGTTCCTACGATACAGGTTTTCACTTGTTTGGTTAGCGTTACCCCAAGGTATTTTATGTTGTTTGTGGCAATTGTAAAGGGTGATGTTTCTCTGATTTCTCTTTCAGCCCTTTTATCATCTGTATATAGTAGGGCTACTGACTTTCTTGAGTTGATCTTGTAACCTGCCACTTTGCTGAAGGTGTTAATCAGCTGTAAGAGTTCCCTGGTAGAGTTCTTTGGGTCATTGATGTAAACTATCATATCGTCTGCAAACAGTGAAAGTTTGACTTCTTCCTTCCCAATTTGTATCCCCTTGATCCCCCTTTGTTGTCGTATGGCAATAGCTAGAACTTCAAGTACCATGTTGAACAGGTATGGAGAGAGTGGACAGCCTTGTTTTGTTCCTGATTTTAGAGGAATTGCGTTGAGTTTCTGTCCATTTAGTTTGATGCTGGCTCTTGGTTTATTGTATATGGCTTTTATTATGTTTAAGTATGTCCCTGTTATCCCAGATCTCTCCAAGACCTTTATCATGAAGGGGTGTTGGATTTTGTCAAAGGCTTTTTCAGCATCTAGTGAGATGATCATGTGATTTTTTGTTTTTCAGCTTGTTTATATGGTGGATTACGTTGATGGATTTTCGTATGTTAAACCATCCCTGCATCCCTGGGATGAAACCTACTTGATCGTGGTGAATGATTGTTTTGATGTGTTCTTGGATCCGATTTGCCAGTATTTTATTGAGTATTTTTGCGTCAATGTTCATGAGGGATATTGGTCTGAAGTTCTCTTTCTTGGTTGTATCTTTGGGTGGCTTGGGGATCAAGGTTATTAAAGCCTCATAGAAAGAGTTTGGCAAAGACCCTTCTGCTTCTATTGTGTGGAACACTTTGAGAAGAATTGGTATAAGCTGTTCTTTGAATTTGTGGTAGAATTCTGCACTGAGGCCATCTGGACCTGGACTTTTTTTGGTTGGGAGACTTTTGATGACAGCTTCTATTTCCATAGGGGTTATAGGTCTATTTAAATTGCTTATCTGTTCTTGATTTAGTTTTGGCAAATGATAGCTGTCCAGGAAGTCATCCATTTCCTTTAAATTTTCAAATTTTGTGGAGTACAGGTTTTCAAAGTATGACCTATTGATTCTCTGGATTTCCTCAGAGTCTGTTGTTATGTCCCCCTTTTCATTTCTGATTTTGTTAATTTGCGTGCTCACTCTCTGCTGTTTGGTAAGTTTGGACAAAGGTTTGTCTATCTTGTTGATTTTCTAAAAGAACCAACTCTTCGTTGCATTGATTCTTTGTATTGTTTTCCTGGTTTCTACTTTGTTGATTTCAGCCCTCAATTTGATTATTTCCTGGCGTCTACTCCTCCTGGGGGAGTTTGCTTCTTTGTGTTCTAGAGCTTTTAGCTGTGATGTTAATTCTCTGGTATAACTGTTTTCCTGTTTCTTCATGTGAGCACTTAGTGCTATGAACTTCCCCCGTAGCACTGCTTTCAAAGTGTCCCATAGGTTTGGGTATGTTTTGTCTTCATTCTCATTGAATTCGAGGAAGTCTTTAATTTCTTTTTTTATTTCCTCTATGACCCAGGGATGGTGCAGTTGAGCATTATTCAATTTCCATGAGTTTGTAAGTTTTCTGCAATTTGTGTTGTTGTTGAATTGTAATTTTAAGGCATGGTGGTCTGATAAGATGCATGGAGTTATTCCAATATTTTTGTAGCTGCTGAGGTTTGATATGTTGCCATGTATGTGGTTGATTTTTGAGAAGGTTCCATGTGGTGGTGAGAAGAAGGTATATTCTTTTTTATGTGGATGAAATGTTCTATAGATATCTGTTAATCCCAGTTGTGTCATTACTTCTATTAGACCCTTTGCTTCTTTGTTGAGTTTCTGTCTGCTATTCTTGTCTAGTGGTGAGAGTGGTGTGTTGAAATCTCCCACTATCACTGTGTGGGGCTTTAGATGAGATTTAAGTTCTAATAATGTTTCTTTAACGAATGTGGATGCCTTTGTATTGGGGGCATAGATGTTCAGGATAGACACTTCATCTTGGTGGGTTTTACCTGTGATGAGTATGTAATGACCTCCTTCATCTCTTTTGATGGATTTTATTTTAAAGTCTAGTTTGTTAGATATTAGGATTGCTACCCCTGCTTGTTTCTTGGGTCCATTTGATTGAAAAATTTTTTCCCAACCTTTAACTCTCAGGTAATGTCTGTCTTTGAGGGTGAGGTGTGTTTCTTCTATGCAGCAGAAGGAAGGGTTCTGTCTTCGAATCCATTCTGCTAGTCTGTGTCTTTTTATGGGTGAGTTAAGGCCGTTAATATTGAGGGATATTAATGACCATTGATTGCTCATTCTTCTTCGATTTGCGATGGTTGTTGTTGGTGGAATTATGGGTGGAATTTCACCCCTTTGTTCTTTTGGCTGTTGGTAGAGAGGGATTCTCTAATGCTTATGTTTTTCTGTTTGTAGTTAGCTTCCTTGGGTTGGAGTTTTCCTTCCAAAATTTTCTGTAGGGCTGGGTTAGTGGACACATATTGGTTGAATCTAGTTTTGTCATGGAATATCTTGTTTTCTCCGTCTATAGTGATTGAGAGCTTTGCCGGGTATAGTAGTCTGGGCTGGCATCCATGGTCTCTTAGTGTAGGTAGAATATCTATCCAGGACCTTCTGGCTTTCAGCGTTTCCATGGAGAAATCAGGTGTAATTCTGATAGGTCTGCCTTTATATGTTACTGGACCTTTTTCCTTAGCTGCTCTTAATATTCTTTCTTTATTTTTTTGTGGTCCACTCTATTTGGTGTTCTGTAGGCTTCTTGTACCTTCATTGGCATGTCTTTCTTAAGGTTGGGAAAGTTTTCTTCTATGATCTTGTTGAATATGCCTTCTGCCCCTTTGAGGTGGATTTCTTCTCCTTCTTCTATACCTATTATTCTTAGGTTTGGTCTTTTCATGGTGTCCCATAATTCCTGGATGTTTTGTGTTAAGGATTTGTTGGATTTAAGGTTTTCTTTGGTTGATAAATCCCTTTCTCCTAATGTATCTTCAACACTTGAGATTCTCTCTTCCATCTCTTCTATTCTGTTGGTAATGCTTGTATTGGTAGTGCCTGACTGTTTGTCCAGCTTTTCTATTTTCTGCCTTTCTTCAGATTGTGTTTTTTTAGTGTCTCTATTTCAGTTTTCAACCCTTGTAGCGTTTGCATTGCTTCTTGCAATTTTCTGTTTATCTGTTCATCCGTTTGTTGCCTTTTATGAATTTTTTGGTTTGTTCTTTCTTCCATTTCTTGCATTTTTTGGTTTGCTTTTTGTTCCATTTCTTGGATTTTGTGCTTTGTTTCTTCTTCCATTTCCTGCCTTTTTTGGTTTGTTTCTTCCTCCATTTTTTTCATTTTTTGCTTTGTTTTTTCTACCATTTCTTGCATTTTTTGCTTTGTTTCTTCTTCCACTTCCTGCCTTTTTTGGTATGTTTCTTCTTCTAATTCTTGAATTTTTGCTTTGCTTTTTCTTCCATTTCTTGCATTTTTTGCCTCATTTCTTCTTCCATTTCGTGCCTTTTTTGGTTTGTTTTTTCTTCCAATTCTTGCATTTTTTGGTTTGTTTTTCTTCCATTTCTTGCATTTTTTGGTTTGTTTTTTCTTCCATTTCTTTGAGGGATTTTCCAATATCCTCTTTTAGGGCCTCTATCATTTTCATGAAAGTGCTTTTAAGGTCGTTCTCTTCTGCTTCCTTCGCGTTAGAATATTGGGGTCTTGCTGGTGTGGAGTCTCTAGTATCTGGCGGTGTCATATTTGTTTTTCTGTTGCTGACTGTGTTTTTGTATTGTCTCTTTCCCATCTCTTCTTCTAGTGGGTGCAGAAAGAGCCCCTTCCTGGTCTGGGGACCAGAGTTCCCTTTTGGTGGGTGCTAGTAAGTCCAGTAATCTGGTGGTTCTTCTATACCTTGTCCAAATGCTGGTCCGTGGGTGGAGAAGAAGAACAGGAATCTGGGGCGCTTAGCCTCCTACCTGGTCCCCTGGACCCTATGCTGGGTCCTGTTGTACCTGATCTGGAGCAGGTACTCCCCTGGTCTCCCTGGCTCCTGTAGTTTCCTGGTCTCTTTGGTGGGAGAGAAGATCTGGAGTCTGGGGTGCTTGGCTCCCGCCGGGATTGGGAGCTCTGTGCAGTTCCCAGTTGATCTGCAGGCTCTGGAACACAGGCCGGGAAGCTGGCCTGTTTACCTGATGCTCCCGCCGGGATTGGGAGCTCTGTGCAGTTCCCAGGCAATCTGCAGGCTCTGGAACACAGGCCGGGAGGCAGGCCTGTTTACCTGATGCTGCAGCAGGAACACCTGCTTCCCTGTATTCCCAGCCTCCTCTCGTTTCCTGGTCTCGTTGGTGGGATAGAAGATCTGGAGTCTGGGGTGCTTGGCTCCCGCCGGGATTGGGAGCTCTGTGCAGTTCCCAGTTGATCTGCAGGCTCTGGAACACAGGCCGGGAAGCTGGCCTGTTTACCTGATGCTCCCACCGGGATTGGGAGCTCTGTGCATTTCCCAGGCGATCTGCAGGCTCTGGAACACAGGCCGGGAAGCTGGCCTGTTTACCTGATGCTCCCGCCGGGATTGGGAGCTCTGTGCATTTCCCAGGCGATCTGCAGGCTCTGGAACACAGGCCGGGAAGCTGGCCTGTTTACCTGATGCTCCCGCCGGGATTGGGAGCTCTGTGCAGTTCCCAGGCGATCTGCAGGCTCTGGAACACAGGCCGGGAAGCTGGCCTGTTTACCTGATGCTCCCGCCGGGATTGGGAGCTCTGTGCAGTTCCCAGGCAATCTGCAGGCTCTGGAACACAGGCCGGGAGGCAGGCCTGTTTACCTGATGCTGCAGCAGGAACACCTGCTTCCCTGTATTCCCAGCCTCCTCTCGTTTCCTGGTCTCGTTGGTGGGAGAGAAGATCTGGAGTCTGGGGTGCTTGGCTCCCGCCGGGATTGGGAGCTCTGTGCAGTTCCCAGGCGATCTGCAGGCTCTGGAACACAGGCCTGGAAGCTGGCCTGTTTACCTGATGCTCCCGCCGGGATTGGGAGCTCTGTGCAGTTCCCAGGCGATCTGCAGGCTCTGGAACACAGGCCGGGAAGCTGGCCTGTTTACCTGATGCTCCCGCCGGGATTGGGAGCTCTGTGCAGTTCCCAGGCAATCTGCAGGCTCTGGAACACAGGCCGGGAGGCAGGCCTATTTACCTGATGCTGCAGCAGGAACACCTGCTTCCCTGTATTCCCAGCCTCCTCTCGTTTCCTGGTCTCGTTGGTGGGAGAGAAGATCTGGAGTCTGGGGTGCTTGGCTCCCGCCGGGATTGGGAGCTCTGTGCAGTTCCCAGGCGATCTGCAGGCTCTGGAACACAGGCCGGGAAGCTGGCCTGTTTCCCTGATGCTCCCGTCGGGATTGGGAGCTCTGTGCAGTTCCCAGGCGATCTGCAGGCTCTGGAACACAGGCCGGGAAGCTGGCCTGTTTCCCTGATGCTCCCGCCGGGATTGGGAGCTCTGTGCAGTTCCCAGGAGATCTGCAGTCTCTGGAACACAGGCCGGGAAGCTGGCCTGTTTCCCTGATGCTCCCGCCGGGATTGGGAGCTCTGTGCAGTTCCCAGGCGATCTGCAGGCTCTGGAACACAGGCCGGGAAGCTGGCCTGTTTCCCTGATGCTCCCGTCGGGATTGGGAGCTCTGTGCAGTTCCCAGGAGATCTGCAGTCTCTGGAACACAGGCCGGGAAGCCGGCCTGTTTACCTGATGATGCCAGAGGGACAGCTACTTCCCTGTACTCCCAGCCTCCTCTCCCGACTTATTCATTTCTATTTATATAGTTTTTGCTAGGGTCTTATGTAGCAAAGATAGGCTTAAGTCTCATGATTATTCTGTCACTAATTCCATGTTACTAAAATCAGAGATATGTTGCCTCACCCCATATCTGGAATCTCATCATTACTATTTGGTTCATTTAGTGATATCAATTTCTTCTTTAATAAGGTGATTAATAAATGAAAAATAACCTCATGTCTGTTCTCTTGTCTAGATTGTCATTACTTGCTTAGTCATCTTGCCAGTCTATCACTACAAACACTAAATTTAAATGTTATATAATTATATATAGCGTCTCTATGTATGTCTGCCATTCATTTGATATTTTTGTTGTCCAAATGATGGACTGTCACACTCCAGTAAGGCCAAGAATTCAGGTTTGGAAACTTTTAGTGGCATCTATGAAAACTCCAGTTTTCTGTATGCCTCTCCATAAGATTTTACAGGGTTCATTTTCTATTCTTTCTTCTCCCAATACTAATATTGAACTTAGGACACTGTACATGGTTGGCAAGTTCCCTATCTCTCAGTTACATTCCTAGACTGTATCAGCATTCCATTCATCTGCTACAACGACTGCAAGGCAAGTGTCAACAATAAATTCAACTGTCAATTTGGACCCCATAAGACTTGTCCTTGAGAACTGGTGATAGAATTATTTCAATAGGAGGAATTTTTATATGAAATACAACAATAAGTGCCTTGGCCCACATTCAAACTCTGGACAGTTAGTCTGAGAAATGTTGACATTAAAGAATATTTGGTTGACACTCCCACAGTTTTATGCTGCCAACTTACTTATCACACATAATTTATTACTATATTTTGAAGGGTTATCTCATATATGATCGAGGATGGACTCAACATGTCTTTCTCCTAAGTCCCTCTTCCTTTCTCAATTTCAGAGATGACGGGTTGCATTCCACTTACTACATACTACTCCACAAGCTTCTATGACATATTTGCCACTGCCACCCTCCTCCTCCTCCTCCTCTTCTTCTTCCTCTTCTTCATCTTCCACTTCTTATGTTTTTATGATTTTTAATACTCCTTTGGTATACTGAAAACGGTTTTCTGAGTAACCCTGGAATTACTGGAACTAATTTATACACAAGATATGCCACAATCTCATAAAAATCTGCCTGTCTCTTTCTGCCTCCAAATCGTGAATTTTATGAAATGAGCCAACATGCACAGTTATATTAAATAATATACATTTATTTTCTGTGTATGTCTTTTGATAGAATGTACACATGTGTAGCCAATGAATTCTTGGGGACCAAGAAATGTAGAAGAAAGCATTTGATACCCTAGAAATGGAGCTATGGTCAATTGTTAGCCATGTGGTTGTTGGGAACCAAACCTTGGTCCTGTAGCAAGAGCAGTCTGTGCTAAGAAACCACTGAGCATTCTCTTAAAAACCATATTATTATTTTGGACAGGATTCCTATTATTTGATGAATACTCATAATTTTCATTCCAAATCTCAAACTGCTAAACTGAGGCAATAATCTTCCAGTTTTTTTCATTTCTCAAAATCCAGGTTTAATTTAAATTTCAATTAAGAGTAATTCTGCCCAGGCAGTGATGGCACATGTTTTCAATCCCAGAACCCAGGAGACAGAGGCATCACATGTCTGTGAGTTTGTAGCAATCCTGATTTCCAGGTCAGTCAATACTCTTACTTAAATACTCTCACAATGTAAAACCAGACAACTTTGCATAGTCAGATTGTTTTTTTTTTTTTTTGGTTTTTCGAGACAGGGTTTCTCTGTATTGTTTTGGAGACTGTCCTGGAACTAGCTCTGTAGACCAGGCTGGCCTAGAACTCACAGAGATCTGCTGGCCTCTGCCTGCCAAATGCTGGGATTAAAGGCGTGCACCACCAACGCCTGGCAGTCAGGTTGATTTCGCAGTCCTTTAATCCCAAAACTTGGCAGGCAGACAGAAGCAGAGCTCTGAGTTAGAGAGTTGACCATTGAACAAATAGCGATCCATACACCAACATCGACTACTCCATGCTGACCAAGAAATCATGAATCATTTGATATCATTACCACCACAACTCATCATAGAGGTGACCTTGTGCCCCTGTCTCTGGATCCACTTGTCCTTGCCCATCTGGGCACTCCTTGCCTGTGGACTGCATGCAGGTCTACTCGACCACAATGGACCAAGCAACTGCCAGGAGCCTGACAGAGGTTTGCTGGTCCTGCTCCCACCCATCAGGAGTGAGAGTGCCTGAGACAACCCACAGCGAGACCCTTCAAATATTGGACCTGCTTTCAATCACTGGAAAGAAAGTAGATGTGTACCCACCGGAATAAGAAAAGTCATTATCTGTGCCCTGGAAGAAGGAATGGGAAGATTACAATATATGAACACATTCAACAACAGAAAAACAAATATGTTAGCAAAAATGTCTAGGGACTTTTCACCATATTCACCATATTCAAGGTTTCTCTGAATAACTCTGTCATGAGTATTGCTCCCTCCATCTGTCTCAATTTCCCTGTATTGTGTAAATGTCATACCATCACAAAAGGAAAAAATATTTACATTTCATTGTGAATGAATTAAATTTTTCAAAATTCAATTTTTTTCTAATAAAACCTGAGTCTATTAAAAGCCAAGATATACAATGTCAGTATTACCTTGCAAGTCTGTAAATATTGCAGGATTCCACTGAACTTGCTGTCCAGAAGACAGCATAATGTCCAGCACCACTGTCCATGTGAAGATGTTGCTGCTGTATACTGAGACATCTGTGAATCTGACACTGACAAGTGTCAATGATATTTTTCTGAGACTTCTATTAAGTGCTGACTAAGAATGAGTTTGCTTTCTGCTTTCTGTATATATGTTCTCTGAGGTTTCAAGAGATGCCATTGCATAGGTGGATTGCCCCAGTTCTTGTAAATGAGAATCACGACGAAATTTTAATCCCAATATCATTCTCCAGAATCTACAATTTCTGCCAAGCATTGTCTAAATTAGTGGTTGGCAACCTTGGAGACATATATTAAGAAGGTAATCTGGGAGCCTTATTGTAGGAAGATGAATGGGGGAATTTGAAGACCTAAGGTCCCTGTGAATGAATCTAGTGTTAAAATTCTAGTTGAAACACTATATTTAAACATTTTTCTCTTATTGATGCAACCAAAACTATTGTTTGCTTTTATGAACAGGACATGAATTCGAGGACACTTCCCTTCACCAGTGAGGGTAAGATTTCAAACTCTCTTAAAATATCAAGGATAAATCCATGTCTATCACCATGCACAAAACTTATTTCCAAAGGGATCAAAGACCACAAATAAATCACTGAACCTGTTAGAAGAAAAAGTGGGACATATGCTTGAACTAATTGGTAGTTCAGAATACTTACTGAACATAACACCATTAGCACAGACATGGAATATACAATAAATGGGACCTCCTGAAGCAGAGAACATTCTGTTAGGCATAGAACACAGTCAACAAGACAAACAAACAGCATTTCCCAGAATGAGAAAATATATTAACCAACCCAATATCTGAGAGAGGACTGATTACCAAAACACAAAAAGAACTCAAGAATCTAGCCACCAAAACACCAAATAATATAATTAATTCTCTTTTGGAGTTGTTCTTTGTGTGTTTTTTACCAAGGTGATTGTATCTATGTAAAATGAACCTTCCATTTCTATGAAATAGAACAATTTGAGGAGTACTGGTATTAATTCTTTCAATTTCTGATAGAATTCTGCACTGATTCCAATTGGCCCTGTGCTCTTTTTTTGCATTGTAGACTTTTTGCTGATTGCTTCTATTTAATTATCAGTCTATGTAAATTATTTTTCTTGATTTAATTTTGTTATGTGATAACTTGTCCCGTGCCACAGTCTCACCAGCAAGAACGACACAGGACACTCGGTTCCTTCTGCAGTAAAGCTTTAAAGCATTTTGAGAGATAGATGATCAGCTTCTGAGAGGGAGTCCCTAAGCTAAGAAGCCCAGCCCCTTATATAAGCCTAGGAGCTACGAGTGAGATGTGTAGAGCCGGGAATGGTGGTTTGCTCATCACCCCAGATGACGCCACAGGAGAGTCAAAGCTTAAACGGTGGACTCCAACCGACAACGGATGTCGACGCCATCTTCTAATGGTGATAGCGATAGCGAGGGCGGCTCCTCACAAAAACTATCCAGAAAATTGTCCATTTCCTTTAAGTTTTTCAATTTTGTGGATAACCGGTTTTCAATGTATGTCCTGACTATCCCGGTTTTCAATGTATGTCCTCACTATTCTTGAATTGTTTCAGTGTGCATTTTTTATGTCTCCCCTTTGATTTCTGATTAGTTAATTTGCTTGCTCATGCTCTCTCTACTTTTTAGTTAGATTGGATAAAGTTTTGTCTGTCTTGTTAATTGTCTAGAAGAAACAACTCTTTATTTCATTGTGTATTGGTATTGTTTCCTTTGTTTCTATTTTAATGTTTTCACCTTCCAATTTGATTACACCTGGTTCAGGTTGTTTCATTATATTCTAGAGATTTCAAGTATGATGTTATGTCACTAGTATGGGACTTCTGTAGTTTAATTATGTAGGCTCTTAGTGCTGTGTGCTTAACACTGCTTTTAATGTGTACCATAAATTTCTTCCTTGACACATGGGCAATGATTTTAGTTATTGTTCAACCTCCATGAGATCATACGCTTTCTGAAAACTTGTGTTGTTTTTATTAAATCTAACTCAAAACCACCATGAACCAATAAAATAAAAGTGTTATTCCAATTTATTCATATGTGATAAGGGTTGCTTTGTTGGCAAGTATGTGGTTAATTTTCTACAATGTTCCATGTGGTGCTTTTGAGTTTGAATGCAATGTTCTAAAATTATAGGTTAAACCCAACTGAGCTATAACTTCTGTTAGGTCATTTATTTCCTGCTACGTTTCTGTCTGGTAGTCTGTTCCCGTGGTGAATGTTGGTTGCTGAAGTCTTCCATAATTAGTGTGTTGTGTTTTTTGTGTGACTTAAATTTTAGTAATATTTCTGTTACAAATGTAGGTGTATTTGTGTTTGCAGCACAGGTTTCTAGAATTCAGACTTCATTTTAATGTTTTTTTCCTCTGATGAATATAATATAATGCTCTTGATCTTATTGATTAATCATGCTTAAGTCCAACATTGATAGAGATTATTATAGCTCCTGTAATTTATTACTTATTGCTATATGATTGGAAAATTTCCCCAAACTTTTACTATGAGATAATGTCTATTTTCGAATTTAAAGTGTATTTATTGAATGCAAGAGAAGATTGGATTCTATCTTCATATAATTCTGTAAATCTATGATCTTGTGTAGTTGAATGTCTGATAATAGATGTGCCATAACCTATGTATGGAACACCAGGAGGCTCACTACTTCATAAAGATGTCCAAGAAACATATTAATTCTAACTGTGGTAATAATAGCTTTCCAAAGATAATAGCAGTTTCCTTCAATGCATTAGCATTTCTTACATTTTATGTTAAGTAAGTACACAATAATATCCTTCCCACATGTGTCTACCAATTCAAAATATACTTTTTAGAACACTCATGGATTTTTTCAATTTATTTTTAGTAGTAAACTAATATAAATTTCATATGTCTAAAATAATATATTTACATATATTGCATATATATATTAGTTTATATAGAAAATATTATTCCATATATGTTTTATATGTATGTATTATAGTAACTCAAAATTAAATATAACTTTTGTATTTATATGTACTTCTCATATTTGGACTTATTTGCTTCTTATTTTCTACCTTCTTGTCATCTCCCCACTTCCAGTCATTCATGTTCCAACATTCTTTCTTGATTATATCCTGTATAACATGATTTTCATTGTTTCTTATTTATTCATTCTTTCCTTCTTTTCTTTTTCTTTCTTTCCTTCTTTCTTCATTTGATATTTTCTATCATTAAGAGGACTGAAGTTTTAATTTATGGATGAAGTACAAGTCCGACATTGATTCTGCAATCAAATAACATGTCCATTAGGGATTTGTTGAACTTACGATTTTCTTTGTTTGGTGAATTAATTTCTCCTACTGTGTCTTCAACACCTGGCATTCTCTCTTCCTTCTGTTGTATTCTGTTGGTTATGATTGAATCTGTATTATTTGACTGTTTGCTTAGATATTATATTTTTATTTTCTATTTCTTCAGACTGTGTTTTTATTGTCTCTATTTCAATTATCAACCATAATACTGCTTGAATTCTTTCTTGTGATTTTTGGTTTGTCTTTCCCTCCATTTGTTGCAGTTTTTTTATTTTTTGCTTTGGTTTTTCTTCCATTTCTTGCAGTTTTTTACTTGTTTTTCCTTCCATTTCTTTAAGGGATTTTCCCGTATCCTCTTTGAGGGCTTCTATCAATTTTATGTAGTTGTTTTTAAGGTCATTCTCTTCTGCTTCATATGCATTGGATTATTCAATTCTTACTGGTATAATGTCTCTAAAAGCTGCCGATGTCACATTTGATTTTCAGTTGCTGAGTATTATGGGTGTAGAACTATACTCTTAATGACCTGGTAGTTAGGGGACCGTAGTTCCATTTTGGTGTCTGCAAGCAAGTCAAACACTTTTGTAATTCTACTAATCCTGGTACAGTGGGTGGAGAAGAAAACCAGAAACCTGAGGTGCATTGTTTCCTTGTCCCGTGGGTAGAAAATAAATCCAGGAATCTAGGGTGCATAGACTCCCACCAGGAAGCGAGTCTCAGTGGCGTTTCCCAGGCATTGGAAGTCAGGCCTGGATACAGGCACTGTGGGTGGAGAAGAAGACCAGAAATATGGGATTCATAGACTCCCACCCGGCGGGGAATCTCTGTGGCAGTCTTCAGGCACTGTCACATAAAGTAATTTTCAACATTGTTTTTCTCATGTTTAAGCTGTCTTGGGTTGTTAAGGTCTTGTGTTTGCAGATTATCTGGGCTATGATGGTGCCATATTGCCTTTTCTGTTGTTGACTGTATTCTTACACTTGTAAGTAGACATCGTGATTTGGGATGATTTTAGTTCTAGTTGTTGATTGCAGCAGTTTTCATCATTGAAGGTATGTTTTGTTTTTACTTATTTTTTTCCTGTCTGGTTTTCTGGCCTAAATAGCCAAGTGTTCTTCTGAATCAGTATTTCATGCCATCTGAGTTTTGGGGACCTAGTGAGTGCCCCTAGATCTTTCCTAACATTACTAAGGTGAAAGACCTCTTGTGAAGTTTTAGACCAGGTTAAGGAGACCAGGGCAGGGGATTCTGACTGGGGTCCCTTGATCTGTACTGGCCTCTGTGGTCCTTGGTATAAGCCTGGCCTCCAGTACAGTTGATGGTGCTGGGGTCCCTAGATATATCCTGTTCTCGAGTGATACCGAATATTTCTGAAGTTGTAGACCTGGGGTTCCTAGATCCTGGCTGTCCTCTGGGCTTCTGGGAGAAGCCTGAACTCCCATAAGGCTGCCAGTGCTGTGAGCCCTGTATTGAACCTAATGGATAAGGTACACTATGGTATTGCTTTGCAAGTTTAAGGAACATCATCTGGCAGTGGGCAGTGTTTTACCTGGGGTTTCTTGATCTTGACTCATCTCTGGTAAAGCCAAAGACCTCTTCCTAAGTAGTAGCCCTGGATATTTAACCCAGGTGTGGGGGTGAATTTGGACCGAAATAAGGTATTGTAAAAGGTAGTAGTGTCTTCTCTATGGACTTGAGAAACTCTCTGACCCTTGGTGAAATTGCTGGGGGCTTGGGACCCTAGTGTGGAGTATTGAGACAAGGGGATGTGTCTGGGATTGCTTCGCAGGCATGAAGATGTTTTAGTGCATCATGGGTTGTCTCTTACACGAGTTCCATTTGTCTTCTCTGGACACTGGCAAAACAGAAGTCTTCTTTTGAAATTGTAGACCAGGAAAGAGGGTTAGTGTTAGAGGATGGGGTATATGGTGGTGTGGTGTGTGCAGTCTGGGATTTGGGGGCAAGTATGAATTGGTTAGGTGCTGGATGGACAGTGTTGTGCCTGGGGTTCCTATGACTTCTCCAGCCTCCAATATAGCTGCTGTGGTTCTGTGTGCCCTACCATAGATCCCAGGGTAGTGGATTCATTCTGAGGTTGCTCTGTGGGATATAAGAAAATTTTTATATTCCTTAGACAGAAATATTAATAAGTTATCATTTCTATGATTAGAAGAGCTTTGGAGAAAACTATATTGACCTTAATCTCCCTTTAATACAAATGCATACATTCCTCTCATAACCAAGAAATGTTTTCTTCTCCTTTTTATTAATTCTGAATGATAATTGAAATTTTGTTGAGAATATTAAAACACTGCACTTATTTTTTAAGGCAGAGTGATTCAAAGTACTTCTAAAATCAAATAAAGATATCAAAAATCTTTAAAAAATTAATTTATGATTACCTAAGAAATAGATTTTAACAAACCAATGAAGAAATAAAAACATAAATGTTCTTAGAAGGAAGCAGAATGTATGTTCATGAACACTGCTTTTTGAGAGAAAGTAAGCAGTATGGGGTGTGCGGTGATACTTCACAGGCAGCAAGATACACGAGAACAAGACATGCATGAAAGAAGAGTGAATGGTGGGGGGCTGAGCTGCATGTTGGCTGATCGGTGCTCTCAGCCTGTCTCAGGATGGAAAAGAGCAGGATGATCAGTTTCTTTCTTTACACTTCAATGTTCTTGGAAGTGTTTCAGATAGAATATATATATATATATATATATGTATATATATATATTCAACACACACCCACACATGTTTGTCAGAGAATATGTACTCAATGCTCAACTCATGTTCTCTGACCTTCAACAAGGGTGTGAGTATCAGCAAGAAAGTGTAGTATGTGGTCATGTGTATGCTGTCCAAGACAAGAAAGCCCTGAGGGTTTTTTTATTTCTGGTGAGATATTATTTTCTTCTTACCTTTGCCCTGGTTTTCACCTTCTGAGAAACCTTTTTCTTTAATTGGCCTTTGTTCACTCCTCTGCCACTGGTAGGTCAATTCATCTTGCATGTTATATTTGGGGGGCTTTATTTTAAGAATTTTGAGTGTGTGCATGTGCGTGTGTGTATGTGTGAGTGTGTGTGTGTTTATATTTGTGCATGATTGGGTGTGATATTGTATTCTTTTTTGTGAATACCCAAAACTTTCTCTAGTCCAATTATTAGTATTCTTCTTCTTTGAAACAGGCCAACATAATCAACATTGTTCTCAGCACCAGCATCTTCCACTTTTGTAGATGGTTCATTAAGTCACCCTTATATTTTCAACTTCTTTCCTAAAAGCCCACATTCTGCCAAAGAGCAGCATGTCCAAGCATTGCATATCAACACCCCACTCCTAGTACCAAGTTTCATCTTAGTGCTCTATAGATGCAAAGATATAATTTGCCCATGGTAACTCTTATAAGGAAAATATTAGTAGGGACTGCATTGAAAGTTCAGAGGTTTTATTAATTGTCATCATGATGTTGGGAAGACGGTGGTATTCAGCAGATATAGCTGAATAGTGACTGGGACATTCGTGGGCTTTTGAAACCTCAAAGCCTACCCCAGGGGCACACTATCTCCAACAAGGTTACAGATAATAATCCCTCTGAAATGGTGCCATTCCCTAATGACCAAGAATCAAATCACATAAGCCTATGGGTGCCATTCTTATTCAAGTCACCAAAGTGATGCTTTATTTTTTTCTAAGTCTGGGATATTTTGATGCTGTAATGAGTGTTTGGATAATATTTTGACAGTACTTAAAGGATGGGTAGAGAGGACGAGAGGATCTGGGCAAATTGTTGGAAGGGAACAATATGATCAAAATATATTTGAATATAAAATTGTTTTAAATAATAAAATTTTGAAAGGTTAAATATTTTAGGTTACGGTAAAATATACCTTTTTATGTTTCTTCCTTGATAGATTGATTTACCAATGTATTTATGGGTTCTTTTTCTCTGTTTGAGACAAGTTGTAATTTATTATCTTCCCCAATTTGACCCTGACATCTTGTTACGAACTTTCAGAGTAACTTAGAATAGAGTCTTGTGCAACAGCATCCTGCTTCATGTGTGGTTCTATTTTTATGTGTGGCAATGAGCTTTCAGACAAAAGGGTGAGATGAGTGGCACATCAGTGCTAAGGTCCACTGAGTGATGATTTTTATTATACAGGGAAAGGGGTATGCATCTCTGCTGCAATGAAAAATGTGGACTACTGCCTTCAGTAATTATGGACTCTGATAATTTAGGAAGAATTTGTGTGAAGAAAGCTGGCATCTGTAAGCCTACAGGATTCATTCATGCTGAAGGAGCATGGAGTATTTTAAGATGCAACAATCTGGGTCTCTCCAAACTGAAAGCATTGGGGATACTTTTCTGTGGGTTGTGGCTTTTTCCCAGAGTGGGTAGTAAAGTAGGCCCTCAGACAGATGCTATTTGGCATTACTGCTGATGGAGGAATGCAACACATTATGGTTTTGACCTGTGTGTAGGTTAGAAGAGTATTGTTTCCCTCAGAAATAGTGGCTCAGAAGTCAGACATAAGATGTTTGCACTTTCTGGGCTCCAAGAGGTAATCACCCATTGAGGGTTCTGGCCAGAACAAATTCCCAAGATTTGCAGATCTCAGAAGTGACATGAATGGTAAAAGAACTTGGCTTGGACCATACAGAATCCTGAAGCATTACCCACCCTGGTGTAACTTGTTCAGGTTGTTCCTCACAGAAAACCTACCTCAGATGTGGAGTAAAGAAACAGCGTTCCTCCAGGAAGAGACCATGTGCCTTGATTATGCTGCCCCTTCAAGTGCAACAAACCCATGTCCATCCTATGCTCAGGAAAAATGGGTGGGGCAAATGAGGTCACAATGGGGTGAGCCACTGCAGACGGTACTTCATAAAGTGGGTGTGGCCCTGAATATTCCCATCTAAACTCCTGCCAATGCCTACTCCAGCATAGCTGACCTACTGAAATACTAGCATTCCTTATACGCAGACAACATCAATCAACATTCTCCTGGGCTGTCATGCATCTATATAAATGATCTATAAGCTGCAGCTCCCCATCTTAAGTGTTCCTCAGTCTCTGTATTTCATGAGTGTTCCATTTTGGGATCACTATGAGAAGCAAAAAAAGTTATTTAAAAAGTACTTTTCAGCTGAACACTTTCTCAAGTGTCTCTCAACAATTTCAGGCCCTCTATCAAGATATGCCTGCATCCCTCTTATGGCCTGCAGACATATATGCAGACAGAACACTGTATACTAAATAAATAAATAAACAAATAAATAAATTTAAATAAAGAATTCTCTATTCAGTTCTGTTCACCACTTTTTAATTGGATCCTTTTGTGTTTGGGAGATTTGTTTCTTGAGGTTTTGTAAATTTTGGACATCAGTCCTCTGATCTTTTCAGAATCTGTGAGTTGCCTTTTTTCTTGCTGACTGTGTTCTTTGTCTTACAGAAGCTTCTGAGTTTCAGGAGGTCCAATTTATTAATTGTTGATTTCAGTGTCTGTGCTACAGGAGTTATGTTCAGGAAGCAGTCTCCTGTACCGATTCATTCAAAGGTACCTCCCACTTTTACTTCTAAGAGTTTCAGTGTGACTGCATTTATGTTGAGGTGTTTGATCCACTCTGATTTATGTTCTGTGCATGGAAAAATACATGGATCTATCTGAAGTCTTATTCATGTCTGTCTCCAGTTAAGCCAGCACCATTTGATGAATATGGTTTCTTTTCTCAATTGTATCATTTTAGCTTCTTTGTCAAAGATCAGGTGTTCATACATGTATGGGTTAGTGTGGGGATGTTCCTTTCAGTTCCATGGGTCTATCTGTCTATTTTTGTGCCAATACCAATGTTTTTTTCTGAATTATAGCTCTGTAATACAGATTGAAGTCAGGGATAGTTATGCCTCCAGATGTTGCCTTGCTGAACAATGTTGTTTTGGTATATCTTGGGTCTTTTGGTTTCCATATGACATAGAGAATTGTTCTTTCAAGGTCTGTGAAAAATTGATTCTGTAGATTGCATTTGGCAGGATTGTCATTTTTACTATATTGATCCTACATATACAAGAGCATGGGAGAACTTTCCATTTTCTGGTGTCCTCTTTAAATTCTTTCTTTAAACACTCAAAGTTCTTGTGATACAGGTCTTTCTCTTGATTGGTTTTCAATACGTCAAGGTATTTTAAGTTGTTTGTAATGATAGTAAAGCGTGATGTTTCTCTGATTTCTTTTTCATCCCTTTTATCATCTGTATATAGTAGGGCTACTAATTTTCTTGAGTGGACCTTGCATCCTGCCACTTTGCTGAACATTTCAGCAGCTGTAAGCCTTCCTTGGTAGAGTTTTTTGGGTCACTGATGTAAATCATATCATCTGCAAATAGTGAAAGTTTTGTCTCTTCCTTTGAAATTGTATCCAGTTTATCTCTCATTTTTTTATTATTGCTCTAACTGGAACCTCAAGCACAATATTGAAGAGTTATTGGGAGAGGGGACTGCCTTGTCTTCTTCCTGATTTTAGTGGAATTGCCTTGTATTTCTCTTCATTCAGTTTCCTGTTGTCTGTTGATTTTCTGTATATAGCTCTTATTATGTTTAGGTATGTTCCCGTTATCCCAGATCTCTCCATGACCTTTATCATTAATAGGTGTTGTATTTTCTCAAAGATTTTTCAGCATCTAGTGAGGTGATCATGTGACTTTTTGTTTCTCATCTTGTTTATATGGTGGATTACATTGATGGATTTTAATATGTTAAACCATCCCTACATCCCTGGACTGAAGCCTACTTGATCAGGTGGATGTGTTCTTGGATCCGATTTGCCAGTATTTTCTTGGGTATTTTTGAATCAATGTTAATGAAGGATATTGTTCTGAAGTCCTCTTTCTTTGTTGTGTTTTTTTGTGGCTTGCGTATCTATGTTACTGAAGACTCATAAGAAGAGTTTGGAGAAGTCTATTCGGCTTCTATTGCCTAGAATATTTTGAGGAGAATTGGTATAATCTGTTCTTTGTGTTTCTGGTAAAATTGTGCACAGGGACCATCAGACCATGGGATTTTTTATTTGTGAGTCTTTGGTGACTGCTTCTATTACCTTAGGTTTTATAGGTCTATTTCCATTGCCTATCTGTTTGTGATTTTATTCTGGAAAGTGATAGTTATTCAGAAAATTGTCCATGTCCTCTAAATTTTCAAATTTTCTGGAGTACAGGTTTTCAATGTATGACTTGATCATTCTATGGATTTCCTCACAGTGCTTTGTTTTGTGCCCCTTTTCATTTCTGATTATGTGAATTCGAATGTTCCCATTCTGCTGTTTCATAAGTTTGGACAAAGTTTTGTCTATCTTGTTTATTTCCTCAAGGAAGCAACACTTTGTTACATTGCTTTGAACTGTTTTCCTAGTTTCTACTTTATTAATTTCAACCCTCAGTTTGATTATTTCCTGGCATCTACTCCTCCTTGGGACATTTGATTCTTTGTGCTCTAGAGCTTTCAGCTGTGCTGTTGATTCTCTAATATAACTATTCTCCAGTTTCTTCATGTGTGAAAATAGTGCTATGAACTTCCTCCATAGCACTGCTTTCAAAGTGTCCCATAAGTTTGGGTATGTTGTGTCTTCACACTCATTGATTTCGTTTTTTTATTTCTTCATTGACCCAGGAATGGTGGAGTTGTGCATTATTCAATTTCAGTGAGTTTGTAGGGTTTCTGCAATTTGTGTTGTTGTTGAGTTCTAATTTTAATGCATGGTGGTCTGATAAGATGCATGAAGTTATTCCAATTTTTTTGTATTTTCTGAAGTTTGATATGTTGCCAAGTATGTGGTCGATTTTTGAGAAGGTTCCATGTGGTGGTGAGAAGAAGGTATATATATTTTTTATGTAGATGGAGTGTTCTATAGATGTCTGTGAATCCCAATTAGGTCATCACTTCTATTAGACCCTTTGCTTTTTTGTTGAGTTTCTGTCTGGTATTCCTGTCTAGTGGTGAGAGTGGTGTGTTGATATCTCCCACTATAAGTGTGTGGGGCTTTAGTTGTGATTTAAATTTTAGTAATGTTTCTTTTACGAACTTGGATGCCTTCGTATTTGGAACATAAATGTTCAGAATAGACACTTCTTCTTGGTGGATTTCACCTGTGATGAGTATGCAATGACCTCCTTCATCTCTTTTGATTGATTTTATTTTAAAGCGAGATTTGTTAGATATTAGGATTGCTAACCCTGCTTGTTTCTTGGGTCCATTTGATTGGAAAATTTTTCCCCAACTTTAACTCTCAGGTAATATTTGTCTTTGAGGGCGAAGCGTGTTTCTTCTATGCAGCAGAAGGATAAGATCTATCTTGGAATACATTCTGATAGCCTGTGTCTTTTTATGGATGAGTTAAGGCCATTAATGTTGAGGTATATTATTGGCCATTGATTGCTCATTCTTCTTTAATTTGGAATGGTTGTTATTGGTGGAATTATGTGTGGCATTCAACCCCTTTGTTCTTTTGGCTGATGGTAGAGTGGAATATCCTAATGACTATGATTTTCTGATGGTAGCTAACTTCCTTGGGTTGGTGTTTTATTCCTGAACTTTCTGTAGGGCTGGGTTAGTGGATGCGTATTGCTTCAATCTAGTTTTGTCCTGGAATATCTTGATTTCTGCATCTATAGAGATTGAGAGCTTTGTTGGATATAGTAGTTGGGGCTGACATCCAAGGTCTCTAAGTGTTGGTAGAATATCTATCCAGGACCTTCTGGTTTTCAGAGTTTCCATGGAGAATTCAGGTGTAATTCTGATATGTTGGCCTTTTTCCTAATTGCTCTTAATATTCTTTCTTTATTCTGTATATTTGTGATCTTGATTATTATGTGGTGAGGGGACTTTTTTGTGGTCCACTCTACTTGGTATTCTGCATGCTTCTTGTACCTTCATTGGCATGTCTTTCTCTAGGTTGGGAAAATTTTCTTCTATGATTTTGTAGAATATATTTTGTGTCCCTTTGAGGTAGTTTTCTTCAACTTCTTCTATACCTATTATTTTTTGGTTTGGTTTTTTTATGGTGTCACCTATTTCCTGGACGTTTCGTGATAGGGCTTTGTTGGACTTAAGATTTTTTTGGTTGATGAATCAATTTCTCCTAGTGCATATTCAACGCCTGTGATTCTGTCTTGCATCTCTTGTTTACTGTTGGTAAAGCTTGTATGTGTAGTAACAGACTGTTTACTTTTCTTTTTCTTTTCGGTTTATCTTTTCATCCATTTGTTGGATTTTATGAATTTTATGGTTTGCTTTTTCTTCCATTTCTTTGTTTGTTTTTTCTTTGATTTCTTGTGGTTTTTGTTTTTTTTTTACATTTCTTGCAATTTCTGGTGTGTTTTTTCTTCCATTTCTTGCAGTTTTGATTTGCTTTTTCTTCCATTTATTGCATTTTTGGGTTTTTTTCTTCCATTTCTTATATTTTTTGGATTGTTTTTTGGTTCCCTGGTCTGGTTGCTGGGAAGAGAAGACCTGGGATCTGGAGTGCTTCACTCCCACTGTACTGGGAAGATCTGTGGGAATCCCCAGGCACTGGAAGTCATGCCAGGATGCTGTGCATTGTTTACCTGGTCATGTTGGTGGAAGAGAAGAACTGGGATCTGGGGTGCTTGTCTCCCACCTGGATGGGATAATCTGTGGGAGACCCCAGGCACTTGGAGGTCCCTTTAGGTTTTAGTATTTAGTGTTTTCTATGTTTCATTTCAAATTTTATTGTATTTTATGTATTTCTTATTCATTTTTTTCTTCTTCAATTCTTACTTTCATTTCTTCACATTTTTTCATTTTAAATGTCCTCCATTAAATGAGCTACAGATTGCTATCAAGGACTAGCTGCAAGCCAAATATTGTTTCTGCAGACAAGCATGTTGCCCATTATTAATTCTTTTTAATTCTTCCCTGTGGCCTGGTGTCAGTTTTTGCCAGTTGGCATGCAGCATGAAAGAAAGGTAGGATTTGCTTTATGACAATGTAAATTGTATCAGAAGCATAGACATACAGGCTGTGATTAATTATCTTTCAAATGAGAGAAATATCAAAAGATAGGGGGACAAGCATAAAAATTGATAAGTGGTATCTCAGAGGGATTCTTTAAGTAGTAAATATAGGGCATAAAAGCTTCTAGTAGCATTTTACAAGTATTCAGATACAGCCAATACAGATCTACAGTGGAGGCCATGTACAAACACAATCTCATCAGAAACCCACATTAACACAGTTTATATTCCATTAATCTTCCAGGAATGATATCTACCCTTGTTAGCAGAGTTTATTATATTTCTGGGAGAACACATACAAACATAGGTTGTTAAATATTTACCAGCAATATATAAGATTGTTGAAGTTCATAGTCTGCTTTTGGTGACAAATAAGAGGAGTTTGACACACAGGGATTAAGGATGGTTCTTTTTTTCCTTTTTGTGTGAAAGTATGCTGAGCTATTCAAAGGACCATAGGGGTGTGTTTTCTCATCTGTAGAATATGAGATATGACTAAATTTTCAGCAATGTCTTATAACATCATAGTGATCACAGTGATGGTTTCATTTGCATGTGTGCTTTACTGCATCAATCCATTGTAGCTGTGTGATAGAGAAATAAAATCATTTACTTTTCACACATTGTTGTCCTTAGTGTAATGTTAATTAGAATCTATAGTGGATTTTGTAGGTGGACGTAGCATTTAGAATTTAGATATGTAATAGGCTGTGATTGACCTCAAGATCAGAACAGTTCACAACCAAGGTCAGTAGTATTTTCTCTGCTCATATCCACATCAAAAGAAGCAAGGGATGCTCATATGTAGTGTTTCCTTTGGAGGTTTTGGTACCATGTATTAATGTCAAGTACACCCTTAAAAGCAGTATATGTTGGAAGTGACTCTCAAAATGAGGCAATATACAATTTCATGGTCAATGGTCTTAGCATTAGCACTATATCCCATGTCATGGGTACCTAATCTTACTGAGTAGAGCCGGTAGATAAGCTTTTTTTAAGGGAGTTGACTGTGGAGGTATGTCCTTAAGGCAATGGTATGATGTATGCATTTTGCAGATTTATTTATTATGTACACAGTGTTCTATCTGCATGTATGCCTGCAGGTCAGAAGAGGGCATCAAATACCACTGCAGATGGTTATGAGACACTATGTGGTTACTGGGAATTGAACTCAGAATCTCTGGAAAAACAGTCAGTTCTCTTACCATCTGAGTCATCTCTCCTGCCCTGTGGACAAATGTTTACAATAATTTTTGTGTGAATGTTCTCTTCACTGAGAATTAAAACTCTGAACAAAGAAATTAAAGGCCTTAGAGTTATCCTGACAATAGTGAATTTTCCCTTTTATGTCCTTCTGCCAGGTTTCCATAAGTATTACCACTCAGATGGAAAGGTATCTGGCATTTGGGAGTCAAGTAAAACCACAAAGTTACACCACATAACAAAAGTCTAAAAATTTATTGGGAAGCCTGAACCCAAAAAGGTGCTTAGTACTAAGTACAAGATAGGGTATATATAGATTTTTCGTGAGATATGGTGTAGCTTTTCAGGGTGAAGTTCTCACGGGTGAGTGTTAGTGTGCTTTCAAGTATAGAGGTTTGACATGAAACTTAGTAGAACACATACTTTCATGTGCCTAGGAAGCATCTTTTTGAATAGGGAGAGATGTTATGGGTGGATCTTGCCAGTGGATGGGGCTTAGGAGAGTGGCTTCACCTCATGTGGCTCACAGATTTGAAGTCATTTCTAAGACTATAAAGAGACTGATGGCCAAGCTGTTTTCCCCTAATTAGGCAGCTACTCAAACATAGTCTAACTGCTGTTATCTTAAAGCAAATTGTATTCTGGCATACGGCCATGGATTTAAGACTTCCTCAAAATGTTTCACTATTAAAGAAATTGAAATTAAAATATGAATGAATTTCTTTTTGCCTTGTCATCTCCAAATCTCTCCCTTTTTCTCCTTGTTCTCTTCACTTTATTATGAATTTTCCTGTCTGAAACCATAAACATATTATCATATCTAAACAACAGGTTTAAATACTGAAAATAGATATTCTGATATGTACATGGGAATACCAGGAAGCCTCCACTTTATGAAATAAGGAAAAAGAAAGCCTTTGATGCAGTGTGGGAAATAATTTTTACAAATTCAGAGAACAATTTATTACTTAATAAAATTATTTGTGTTTACATAAAATAAGAAAATATTAAAAATTCTAAGGATATTTCAACACCATCATGTATAGTTTTTAAATTATTTTTGGTCCTTGTACTCACTAATGCTTGATACATACCCATGCATACCTACATACATTCATACATACATATATACATACATATTTGCATGCACCTATGTATGGGTGTATAAGTGTTATACACAACACTGAGCAAACAAGTTCTACGTAATAAAGTATGTGCCCCTGCTTAATTTTCTACTAATTTCCAAGCATTTTTCTATACCCCAGCACTCCTAACCACTTTCTTATTATTTGACCATATATATATATTCCATTTCTGGTTTTATTTTCTTATCTCTCTTCTTTGCTTTTTGGCTTTTATATTTAAATTCCTTGTTAATTTCATGTTTTCATTTTAAATGACATCCATTGACAGAGCTAAAGACTGACCTCATTGTCCAACATCACTTCAAATAGAATCAAGCAAAAAACATGCTGCTTACAAACACTAGGTAGTGAAATGGATCCATGTAGCATAGTATGCATCTGAGGCATCGGGCTTTGACAGTGAATGTGGAGCTTCATTGAAAAGAAAATATTTCTCTCATTGTGAGTATTATTAACATAACCAGTGCAATCCTTGCTATGATTAACTGAAGCTTAAACTCCATTAAATAGAAACCAATTCCTGTGAACTACCAAATAAGCATATAACTTAAATTAACTGTGTAACTCATAACTTGGCAGAAGATATTTCGACATTGTCAATTTCTCCTAAAGAAACATCTGGGTGGAAAATCATAAAAATTTCTAGAAATACTATCAGATAACTAGCAAGTCTTCATTCTACACATACACACTCACACAGAAATTCTAGGAACCCATATAATGTCTTATGTAAATTTCAGGGCCTTCCCTAAGCATTTTAACATTTGAGATGATGCCTGTATCTGGAAGATCAGGAAAGGAAATATTTAACCTTGGACCCTGTGAGTTCTCATGGATTTAATAAAGGGGAACTAGGTAGAAGGCAGGCATATGCCATGAGCATGTGTACCCCATCTCAGAGAGGAAGGTTGTTAAGTGAGGTAGGTTGGGTGATTGAAACCTGTCCTACCCTGGATGTTAACTGCAGGCCTGCCTGGCCTCTTTTGGACACCACTGAAGTCCACATAATACTCTGGCTGCTGCTTCTACTGAAATTCACCCTGAGGCAACAGAATTCCTTGTGTCCAATGTTCAGGAGTTACAAGCAGTCAGGTTGCATGTGATCAGGAGGGTGGTATCACCCAGACAGCATAGAGCTCTCAAAATGTGGTTCTGGAGCAGAAAAGTTTTGTAATAGGTCCAAGTCACTGAACAGAACCTGCAGAACTGATCAAAGAGAAAGTCTTGTCTATAAGTAATCATAGCAATGCCAGAGTATAGCCCAGGCTGACAAGGATGGGGAAGGACAACAGGGAAGGAGATAGATGCTTGACAAATATTTAGCTACAATGGCTAACTGGTCTGAGACCCTGATCACAGGCCAGAGATTTTGGACAGTGTGTGTGACTTCAGTAGTGGGCTGTTGTTGCTTTAGGAGAGCCTTTAGTAAAAGGTAGGGAGTTTGGTGTTGACCTTATATACACAGAGATGTTGTGGAGACAGGAAAAGTCTGCACATCTGGCCATATGCATCCCAGTATGCAGAATCCCCTGCAGTGTACACCAGGTACTGTCAGACATGACTGCCTCAGAACGAGAAGTGTGAGTTTCATGTGCCCAGCAAGACAATCCTGTTGAGCTCCAAGGGTCCTCTGGGCACTGCTTCCTTCTATCCCTCTCCTTGTGTAAGTAGACTGTAGGAGTTCAGCTTTTCTCCTGTTGAGTCAAGGAGTGGATGTCTCTCTCTAGGCAGCCTGCAGCCATGTCCCAGTGAGCATGGAAACATACTGTTGGGATTTGCACAACCATTCTGCTTGATAGCAACAGTCCACCAAGAATGCCAGATTCCAACGCTCAAGGGTGCCCTTACTCAGTCATTTCCAAAGTAAGAAAATGCTCACCAATGTTGCACTATGCTCCAAGATAGACACTAAGCCATTTATCCAGGACTCTCTGCAGATGGGTCTCTAGACCTGAAACAAGGAAGAGACCCCAGGGTTTTTGAGGGTGCAGGGAAATGTGTGGAGATGGGGGTCATGGAACTCACCAGGTACTCCACTGCATTGCAGCAGACTCTCTGCTTTGGACACCTGCCAGTCTCTTGAAGTTCTTCATGAGGGCACAGTGATTCTAACAGACAAGCCTACATTAGAGCATAAGGGTAGCCACAGAATACTCATGCGAGTTTGAAACATAGGCTTGAACCCTCAGATGCATGTCTGTAACTTGAGAACCAGGGGCCAAGTGCAACAGTTCTTTTGAAACCCATACAGTTTCACTATCCTCAGGAGACATAAATTAGGAGGAATTTCTAAGATATCACAAAATACTTTAAAGAGTTTTCATGTGTGTGTGTGTGTGTGTGTGTGTGTGTGTGTGTGTGTGCATGTAATGCAACAGGCATTGGAAAAGTTATCTAGAATGAGATTTGTGTCTCTGGCAAACACACTTCTTTCTGTAAGCCAAGGCATCTGAGTTCAAATCCCATTCAAACCATATAAATTACCAGTGACTGTGGCACCAATATGGCATTCCTCCCATTGTTAAGTCAGATAGAAATCAAAGAAGTGAGCAGAATAGTAAAAAATGTAGGCGCAGTTCTTTGGAGTGCACATTACTGTCACTCTGAGGGCAGGACCTGCTGTGTGGACAGCTGAGCTATCCTAGATCAGCCCCAGAGTCTCAAAGGGCAGGGAGCTGTGGCTATGGGAATGACAACTGGGTGTCTTTGGTAGTCGCTGAGAAACTATCTTTAAATATGCAAAAGGAACCAGATGATAGGAAAACTTTTCAGTTAAAACTAGCTTAAATAAGTTTAATAAGGATTGAAGTTGAGTGTTACCACATCCCATGGGCATTTTGCCTGCAGGTGTATCTGGGTACCACCTGCATTTTTGGAGTCTACAGAGGCCAGAAGAGTGGCAGAGAGGACAATGGTAGAGTCTGTGGAACTGGAGTTATAGATCCAGATGGATGGGTGCTACAGTATAGGTGATGAGAATTGAACCTGGGTCCACTGAAAGAGCAGTGGTTGCTCTTACTTGTGGAGTCATTTCTCCAGTCTAGCAATCAGGACAAGACCTCAAGTTTTGGCAGGCAACCAGAACAATAGCAAAAGCTTTTGCTATTCGCTGGAATCTCTTGTATCACAAAATCACAAAAAAGGGTGTTCCACACATCTGCCATAATTTTTTTAATAAATACGTGTCTATTCCAAGAGGAGTCCAGTCTGGCTCCAATATGTGTGAGTTCAGTATGCGGCATCGTCCCATCACATATTTCCTTTAATTATTTAAACTGAAGATGTCCTGTTCATGATTGGAGTCTGGCCAGTCCTCCCTGGGAGGTAACAATGTAACATCACATTATAACTTAATTATCTAAGTATTTATTTAAATGATCAATACCTCATCAACAATTACCGGAGCTTCGAGACACCTTTTGGGAGTTAAGTACACAGGACGATAGAGTTATTGAATTATAGAATTATTCACCTCCATGATGGAATCATTGTTTAGGGGTGGGGCGGCCAGCTCAGGGGTTTGGAAATGGCTGCCTTGGCAGGCATGGCGGCCAGAAGCGCGAGGAACACCGGGAGATGTAGTCCAGCAGACACCATGGTGTCCAGCGAGAGGAAACACAAAGACTTCACCCAGCTGAGTGTGGCGGTCGCAGTGGGAGATTTTCTGACCTGGAAGAGGAACAAAGGAATTGAGAATATAGCCCTAGTGGGGTACTGCCATTTCAGATCGCAGCCTCTGATCTCACAAAAAACCCAAGTGTGCCTTGCTCAACATTCATCTTTTGAAAGAAGTAATTTTTGTATCCCTAAGGAACAAGGGTTTCAGAGTAGCTTTTCCATGAATAGTTTCAGCGTTTAACAGGTGTCACATATTGATCTGACTACTGTATGTTTATGCTCTATGAGAAAAAGCAGAACATTCTCCAACAGTCTGGTTACAACATAGAACAGCAGTTGCATTGCCAGATCCTGGCAAATAGGCTGGAATATTTGACTTCCTGGAGCCATGTCTGACAGTGAAGTCTAATTTCTTTGCAGAAACCCCAATTCCTGTGCCCCATAACCCAAAATCCCAGCGAAAGGCAGAATTCCCTAGGGGGCCTCCCATCTCTTGCCCAGATCATACAGTTCTTTCTTCTTTTGGACGATTTAAACTGAGGCTGAAGGTCAATTTTCTTCAGCTTCTCCGGTGTCTCTACCCTCTCCATATTTTCTCATATGATGATTACTCAGTCTTGCCAGCACAATCATTGTTGAACCTTATGGGCACTGAAGGCCTCTCCAAAGCAGTTGGTGTTGCTACAACCCAGGTGACATCATCACAGGATCCCACACTCTCCAGGATACAATGGAATGTTCTGGGAAAAGCTGCTGACCGCTACAGCCTCTATTAAGAGGACATCCAGCATTCTCCTCAGTGCTTGCCTCTGAATCTCTGCATGTGCTTCAATAAGTTCCTGGATGAAAGTGCTCTGATAACAATGAGGTTTGTCAGTTTATTACCAAAGATGACTGGTTCAGACACCAATTCCACCTTTGGTATGAGTCTATGCTAATGACTTCCTGTGAGGTCTTGGGAATTTCCTTCACACCAGTCTTCTCCCTAATCCTGAAATGCCCCATCAAGATATATTTTTCATTACTCTCTCCCTCATTCTGGTTTACAAGTCCTTCACCCCACATCCTCCATGTCTACTTTCCCCAGGATATCTCTTTAATTCCTCTTTCCAGAGAAATCTCTACATCCCATTTTCAGTGATCCATGTTACCTAGCCTATCTGGGGCTGTGTGTTGAGGCCTAGTTATTATTTTATTTTACACCTATTATCCAATGATTAGAATATACCACATTTGTTTATCTGAGCCTGGGCTACATCACTCAGGATGACTTTTTTCTACTTGTATACATTTGCATATAAATTTCATGAATTACCACATTTTCTTATCACTTTCTCTTCTATCAGGTTCAAAGTAACTGGATTTATTTTGAGGTCTTGCATCCACTTGGATTTGAGTTTAGTCCAGGGGGAAGATATTGTTCTCTTTGCATTCTTTTCTGTACAGTTATCCAGGATATACAGAACCATATGGTGAAGATTCCTTTTTTCCATTGTGGAAACTTTTCATTTCTTTGTCCATAGTTCATAGGTGTTTAGGCTTGTATCAATGTCCTTGGTTTGACTTCATTGATATATTTGTCTGTTTTTCTGCCAATACCAAGTTGTTTTTATTACTAAATGTGTATAGTAGAGCTTCAAGTTTGGGATGGTGATACCTCTACATGTTCTGTTACTGTACAGTACTGCTTTTATTATCCTGGGTTTTTTGCTTTTTTCGTATGAAATTGAGAACCGTTATTTTAATATTTGTGAAATTTTTGTTGGAATTTTTATGAGAATTGCTTTGTATCTGCATATTGATTTCAGTAAAAAATAACATGTTTACATTTCAACACCTAATTAGATGTCCATGTAGTTTTATTTTTCTTTTCAGTTTATTTATATGATGGATTATATTCACAGATTTCCCTGTGTGGAGCCAACCCTGCATCTCTGGGATGAAGTCTACTTAATGATTGTGGATACCTTTTTTGGTTTTATATTTGTATTCTTTTTGCCAGTGTTTTCTTTTCCTTTTAAAATTTAAGTTAGATAAAACTTGCTTTACTTGTAAATCACACATCTCTCTCATCTCATTCCACTCTTCTTCTGCGCCGTATCAACCCCCCATCCCAAACCCATGTCTGCTTCCAAGGGAGGGTGAGTCATTCTATGGAGTATCTTAAAAGGTTGTTATTATCACTCAAATCAAAGCCTGGGGCTTCCTCCATGTGTCTAGGCTGAGAGAGTACCCCTTGATGTTGAGTGTGCTCTCAATCCATTCATGTACTAGGGAAAAAGATGATCCATTACCAGAGGACTTAACAAGACCTCTAAATTGACACTCATGTTGAGGGAGTCTGGAACAGACCTATTCTTCTTTCTCAGCTATCAGTCTGGAGTCCATGAGCTCCCTCTTGTTCAGGTCAGGTGCCTTTGTGGGATTCTTCTTCCTAGTATTGACCCATTTGCTCATTACTCCTCCTTCTCTGTGATTGGATCCCAGAGTTCATCTCAGAGTTAATCTGTGGGTGTCAGCTTCTGTTTCCATCAGCTAGGGTATGAACGCTCTAGGATGGCATATATGAAAGTCATTAATCTCATTATCAAAGAAGTGCATTCAAGGTAGCCTCCCTCTCAAATCCTGCTTATATTGTTAGTTTGGGTCAAACTTGTAGATATTCGGCCATTTCCCTAAGATAGATTAACCTTTAAATCTATTATGGTTCTCTCTAATATCATATCTCTTATCTTGCTCTCCTCTGTTCTTCCCCTTCATGTGATCCCTGTACCCCCATCATATACCCTTCTGTTTCTGCTAATTCCCTCTCCCCTCCCAATTATCTCATGAGATCTTGTGTCTGTCTCCTTTTCTGGGGGAACATGTTTGCCTCTCTTTGGGTTCTGCTTCTTTCCAACCTTTTCTGACAGTGTGGATTTTAGACGGGTAATTATTTGCTCCCATGTCTAAAACTCATATATGAGTGAATTTGCATCATGTTTGTATTTTTTGATTGGATTGCCTCACTGAGAATGGTTTCTTCTAGTTCCATCCATTTGCCTTGCAATTTCAATATTTCTTTGTGTTTTTCATTGAGTAGTACTACACTGTGTAAATGTATGACATTTTCTCTAAACATTCTTCAGTTGCAGGCCATCTAGGTTGCTTCAAGATTCTGGCTAATACAAATAATGCCGCTATGAGCATGGTTGGACAGATGTCCATGGTGTAATAATTTGCATCGTTGGGTATATGCCTAAGAATGTAACTGTTGGGTCTTGTGCTAGACTGATTCCCATTTTCCTGTGGAATCAACATATTGAATTTCAAAGTCCCTGCTTTCCTACAAGACTAAAGGCATGTTTAACTCTCTCCACATCCTCTCCATCATAAAATGTCACTGGTATTTTTTATCTTAGCCATTCTGAGAAGAGTGACATGGTATCTCAGAATTTTTTTTTAATTTAAGAATTCAGCTTTCATCTCTAGTAGTTTTTTCATTGATAAATATGGGATGTCCTTCTCTGTCTCTTTTAAATAGTTTTAGTTTAATGTCTATTTTTTATATTTTAGGATATCCTTAATAGCTTGCTTAGTTCCTCCTTCAGATTGCAAAAAAAATTGCAACCTTTTATCTTACATAATATATGTCTTTTAAGTTGAAGTGTGTTTCTTGTATCCAGCAGAAGAATCAATCCTGATTTGATATACATTTGATTATCCTGTATCTTTTTATAGAAAAATTGAATCCATTGATGTTAAGAGATATTAATGACCACTGATTTATAATTACTGTATTGTTTTGTTTTGTGCGGGAGTTAGCATTATGTGTGAAACTCTCTCTCTCTCTCTCTCTCTCTCTCTGTGTATGTGTGTGTGTGTGAGTTTGTGTGCATGTATGTGTGTCGACAGAAGTTTCTTTTTCATCCAATGCCAGTGAAGAGGGCCAGTTATATATATAGGTATTGATTATATATGGATGTGTTAAGAAATATCTTGTTAAGTGGGATGTACCCTTGAATGAGTTGGTACAGAACATCACTTCATGGACATAAATCCGTTAGCATGGACACTGAGAGTGGAAATTAATAAATGGGAATCCTGAAAATGAGATGCTTCCATAAGGCAAAAGACACAGTTACCAAGACAAAACACCATGCCACAGAATGGGAAAAGGTCTTCACCGACCGCACATCTCACAGAGGGTTGATTTTCAAAATATAGAAAGAACTCAAGAAGCTAGTCACCAAAAAATATCACATAAACTATAGTTTACAGGAGTAGGAAGGAGAATATTCATCAACAAGAGACTTTTAACTGTTTTTCAACAAAATATATTTTCTCTCATATTAGGAATACTTGACTTGGAAAATATTGATACCTGGAGACCAAATACTAGGCTTTGTATATGGCCAGGGTATTAAAATCATTGCCTTCATATTCTGCCATTAAAGAATGTACAGGACACTTAACTTGGGAGGGTAAAATATCAAATTATAACAAACATTTCAGCTGTTGTATTCCTCTTGGGACCTTGACATTAGTAAAAAGAAATCTACCAGAGTTATCATGCAACAGTTATGATTTCACATTCTCTCACATTCTAGTACATCTCCCACATAATTAAACAAAACCACCCACTCATGGACTAACATTATATCATTTATTTTTCTCTAAGATGCAAAGCTCTTTCTGAATTAAAATAATACTAATTTTCTTAGAAAGTGTCAACAGGGTTTTCTATGTGTGGAGCTATTTATCTTTATTTTTAATTATCCTATGTAATCTTTAACACTTATTCTATCTTACATGAATTTCTCCTTACCCTCTGAAATTTAATTAATCCCTTACAGCAAAGTTCTATATTTAACATGAATCAGTGTTGAAATTCTTTAGATATGATCTTTGATATTTCCTCTTGTATTTCATTTAAGTCTCCTACTACATAACATTTAAACTGTTCATAATCTCAGTGTTTATGCGAAAAAAACCCTTGAATTTTGAAAAATTTAAAGTTTTCACTATGAAATGTAAATTTTTTCCTTTTGTGATGGTAGTGCATTTACACAATACAGGGAGATTGAGACAGATGTGGGGTGTGAATATTCATGCCAGAGTTATTCAGAGAAACCTTGAAAATGGTGAATATGGGGAAAAGTCCCTAGACATTTTTAGTAACATAATTGTTTTTCTGTTGTTGAATGCGTTCTTATACTGTCATCTTCCCATTCCTTTTTCCAGTGGGTACAGGTGATGTCTTTTCTTCTCCCAGTGGGTACCCATCCAAGGTTCTTTTTCAGTGATTGAAAGCAGTTCCAATACTTTGAAGGGTCTCACAGTGGGTGTCTGTGGCACTCCCACTCCCGGGGGGGGTGTGAGAGCAGGACCAGCACAGCTCTGTCAGCCTACTGGCACTTGATTAGTCCACCGTGGTTGGGTAGACCTGCCTGCAGTCCACAGGCAAGGAGTGCCCTGATGGGCAAGGAAATGTGGATCCAGAGACAGGGGCACATGCTCACATCTATGATATGCTGGGGTGGGAGTCTTATCAGAAGATTCATGATTGCTCGGTTAGCATGGGAGAGTCAACGTTGGTTTATGCATCTCTATGTATTCAATGGTCAACTCTCTAAAACAGATTTCTGCTTCTCTATGCCTGACAAGTTTTGGGATTAAAGGACTGAAACACCACCATGACCATGCAAAGTGGTCTGGTTTTATATTGTGAGAGTTTATAAGTGAAAGAGTCTTGACTGACCTGGAACTCTGTAGAACAGGATGTCCACAAACTCACAAACATGTGCATGTCTCTGTCTCCTGAGTGCTTGGTTTAAAAACATGTAAAATCACTGCCTGGGAAGAAATAGCCTTAATTGAAATTTAAATAAACCTGGCATTTTGAGAAATGAAAAATTAAACCAGGAAGTGTAATGCCTCAGTTTAACAATCACTGTACTTTCAGTTTGAGATTTGGAGTGAAAATTATGAGTTTTCACAAAATAATAGGAATCCTGTTTAAAACAGTAATATGGCATGGGAGAGATTGCTCAGTGCTTTTTAGCACAGACTGCTCTTACTACAGGACCAAAGTTTGGTTTCCAATAACCACATGGATAACAATTGACCATAGCTCAATTTCTAGGGTATCAACTTTCTTGGTTCCCAGCAATTCATTGGCTACTCATGTGTACATTCTGTCAAAAGACCTACACATAAAATAAATGTAGATAATTTAATATAACTGTGCATGTTGACTCATTTCATAAAATTCACAATTTGTTGGCAGAGAGACAGGGGGATTTTTGTGAGACTGTGGAATATCTTGTGTATAAAATGAGTTCCAGGAATTCCAGTGCGACTCAGAAAACATTGTTTTCAGCATACCAATGTAGTATTCATAATCCTGAAAACAAAAGAAGTGGAAGAGGAAGAAGAAGAACAAGAAGAACAAGAATTAAAAGAAGAGGAGGGGGAGGAGGAAGAAGAAGGCAGTGGCAAATATCTTATAGGAGCTTGTGGAGTACTGTGTATTCAGTGGAATTCATTCTCTGAATTTGAGAAGGGAAGAGGGACTGAGGAGGAAGACACGATGATTCCATCCTGGATTATATATGAGATAAACCTTCAAAATGTTGTAATAAATTATGTGTGATAAGTAAGTTGGCAGCATGATTCTGTGGGTGTGTCAACCAAGTATACTTTAATGTCAACACATATCACAGTAAATTGTCCAGAGTCTGAATGTGGTCCGAGGCCCTTCTTCTAGTTTTTCATATAAAAATGCCTCATAGTTAAAGCATTCTATTACCTTTTCTCAAGGACAAGACTTGTGGTGTCCAATTTGAGAGTTGAGTGTATTTTTAACACTTGCTTTGTAGTAGTTGTAGCAGATGAATGGAATGCTGATACAGTCTAGGCATGTAACTGAGAGATAGGGAACTTGCCATCCATGTGCAATGTCCTAAGTTCAATCTTAGTATTGGGAGAGGAAAGAATGGAAAATGAACCCTGTACATCTTACGGAGAGGCATACAGAAAACTGGAGTTTTCATAGATGCCACTAAATTTTCCAAACCTGAATTCTCGGCCTTACTGGAGTGTGACAGTCAATCATTTGGATGACAAAAATATCAAATGAAGGGCAGACATACATAGAGACCCTATATATAAATATATACATTGAAATTTAGTGTTTGTAGTGATGGACTGGCAAGATGACTAAGCAATAATGACAATGTAGACAAGAGAACACACATGAAGTTATTTTTCATTTATTAGTCACCTTATTGAATAAGAGATTGATATCACTAAATGAACCCAACAGTAATGATGAGTTTCCAGGCATGGTGTGTGGTGACATATCTCTGATCCTAGTAACAGGGAATTAGTGACAGAATAATAATGACACTCAGGCAAATTTTTGCTACATAAGACCCTATCAAAATAATATAAATAGAAATGAATAAGTGGGATATTTGATAGAGTAATTTGTGAAAATATGGGATAACTTGTGCCTAAGCATCCTCATTTCTGGTCTCACAGAGGTGTTAGCTGGAGATCTGAAAGGCTCCTCTATCTGAGAGACTGGATTGTCTGCGTCAGGCAGAACCCTCTCTGACCACCTAGTAATTGGAGACAGTTATTGGCATCAGAACACGAATGACTTAGTTGGAAGTCAGGGATGCTCTTCTATCTTGAATACAATCAGTTATAAATATTTTGAATTATTCCTGGAGGAATTTAATGAGTTCTTAGCTCACTGGAGACATAGTGTTCATTTGAACATTTTGCTGAAGCAGGCTTGTTTTTATTAGTGGGTCAGTCAAGTGGGTCTAGTTTAAATATAGGAATTTGTCTTTCAAAGTGACCTTGAAGGATATTGGTTCCCAAATTTCAGAATGTTATGGGATATTTGTGATGATGTCACTCCAGGAGAACTAGAAAAGAATAAACTAGTTATCTGGAAAAAACCATTTCTGAGTATATTCTGAGATCTTCTGTGGTAAAAGAGTAGCATCAACCATCACTCTCATTTATGAGTCTTGCAAAGACATGCTCTCCTTCATAGGAAATTGGCTTTTTGCAGTCTCCTACCAATCTGGCTTGTCTGAAACCTCCTCCAAAAACTGCTTAGCTAGAGCTTTAAGACGGACTCCTAAACACCTGAGATCATTCCCTGCCATCCCCAACAGACTAGTGTAGGGTGCACATGGGCCTGGCTTGTTTTTCCTTATCTTTTAACATCCAGTATAAGTTGAACTGAGAAGTACACAGTGATGGCTTGATTTTGTCAATTGTCTAGACATATTAATTTAGAAAAAATAACAGTGTAACAAGAATTGATCAGATATTCATGGCATGGGTTAGATACAAGTTGGATGTGAAAAACATGGGAAATGGAAAATATAGTCAATAGGGGAACCTACACAACACTGTACTTTAGGCTCTTCTTATTCCTAGAACATAAACCTGACTGTGTTCAACTCATAAACCCTTATAAACTAAACTCTTATAAACAGAAAAATATTTTCACAAGAAGCAAATTGACACTACGCAGAGCCTGCAATCTGCAGAGTTATTCCCCCATATGGGAGATTCTTAAGGATTTGCAATTTTAGTTGTTATAAAGAAGTGCAGCAGGTTTTGCTTTGTGTCCCATGAGAGATTCCTGGATAGAGAAACCTGACTTCTGCTTTGTTATGAGGAAAGCAGATTATCAGGGAGGCCAAGTTCATTCCACATGATATCATCAGGCCCTTCACTGAATTGCCATTGTGTCTTGAAGATCATGGAATCCTGTGAGGTCACATGTGTTGTAGCAACACGAACTTTGAAGGGGAGACAGACCAGAGAGAGCCAGAAGAAGGTTGATATTCAGCCTAATTTTAAACTGTCAAAGAAGATAAGGTTCAAAAAGAAGAACAGGAAGTTCTGCTATGAAGATTGGAAGCTCCCTGGAGAAGGTTGTGTTTAGTTTTGACTTTGTGTAATGGAGCACAGGATTTGGGGCTTCTCAGAAGAAATTGTACCTACTGCCTGATAGGTCTTATTGAAGACAATGATTCCAGGCTAGAAATTTGTCTCTCCCTGATGCCAGGAACTCGCAGGGCAAAGATGATTTCCTGGGAGCTCTTAGATTTAAATCTTAGAGTAAAGTTATGGTTGATGGAAGAACAGTATCAAACTGAGATCAACCGGTTGTAGGGACTAGTGGAGTGTGCCAGTTCTAGGCTGATCATCACTGTACTTCAACACCAGTGGATAACTTCATGTACTGTGCAAATTCTCTGTGTGCCCTGATTTGTGAGTGATGTGACTTTGTGGGTTTTCTGATCATGTTCTGCACCTGTATGGCTTCCCAACACACATATAACCACGTGATTGGAGTGACATGTCAGGATGTTTTGTATTCTCAAGAATGACCTGCACGCCTCTGGGCTATGGTAATTGCTTCTTAGCTACTAAACCCACAGTCTTGTGAATTCTACAGGAAATTTGAATGGAAAATCTGCATCTGTGAATAAGCCTGAGGAAGTGCTTTCTTTCTTTAGGTGAAGTATGTGCTGAGAGGACATGGGAAAGCAGCAATATAAGATATGCAACTCCTTCAAAAGTGGGAGAGATGAGGTCCCCTGCGGGCATCTCAAGCGTGTATCAAAATGCACTGGAGTGTCACTAAGACACAGGCCAGGAGCATTTCCAAACATTTTTGGTGGCTCAAAGAGATCTATATATCCTATATGTTTGGTCACAAGGCAATTTTTTGTGTTTCTCACCAAACAGTTGCTGCTGGAGAGCTAACACCAACCTCAGCCTTCCTAAACCAAAAGGAGTTTAGCAGTGTCTGAACAGTCAGCTAGAGCTGGTGACCAGAGAAACAAAGGAGTTGTGAGATTGCCTCACCTCCATCATGGAAGGATCCCCTAAAAATAAGTATTAATTGTATTCAATGCCATGGTGAAAATTTTGGCTCCACAATTTTACTCTTAGTTTATTTCATCCATGATCTGAGTTTCTGTGTTTCTATACCTTTACATGTCCCTTTGTACAACACAGTATCTCTAAATGTTTCCCAGAAGCAGAACCTTGTTGGATTCGAGCCCCCACGGGTTCTGTGTAATTCGCTGGTCATACAATAGCTGCATCCTGTGTTCCAGTACAAGTTCATCCATTTTCTAGCTCTGGCTTACTGCCCTGACCTTGCATCAATTACATCAACATCTAGCACTCTGAGGAACGTGATCTCTTCCGCCTAGGGTTTTCCAATGAGCTGTAAGCCTGCACATAAAACTGCACCCACTCTAAAATGAATATGAGACATGTTAACAAGAACGGCCCTTTCCTTTCTATCTCCAGGTATTCACCTTATATATTAGACTTGCTCATCCAGAAGGACATCCCATCAGTGGTGAGCGTCTGTGTGGTATGAGCAGAAATTCAATGCACACAATGAGGTATAGACATTTGAAGAGAATGTTAGGCTCATGACATTTAATTAGGTTTATCTGAGCCACACAGACAAACAAATTTTCTTATGGAAAACAAATTAAATGTGTCAGAACCCGGAAGAGTCGTATGATTGGATATTTTTTCATTTCTTGGCACTATCATGTAATCCCAATGTCAGGAAAAGGAGATATTGGAAATGAGGTTCCTCTGGCTCTATTACAGATGTGCAAAAGAGAGAGGAATAAGGAGAATGAATAGCTGGTAGAGACATTAAAATGAAGAAGGAGAGGTTTCAGGGGAAAGAAGAATGGCACTGTGAGGGGGGAGGCAGAGAATGTGAGATATGGAGATGTGGAAAGATAAGGTTGAGAAAACCTGGCTGTTTCCTGGCATTGTGGGTTCAGATGTTTTGGCATACAAGGTTGTAATATCAAAACTGAGAAGAAAGAGGTGGAAATGAGAACAATAATGAAGTGGAATAACCTGGATAAAGGCTGATGTGAGGGCCTGATAGTAGGTGTGTTTAGAACAGTGAATTTGACAATTGAAGATATATAGGGAAACCTTGTCTCTTCATCTTCATCAAAAATAGTGACCACATCTTGGTAACCTCTTGAAATGACAAACAGGACAGGAGAACTTACCATGAGTCTCTGCAATGAATGCTGTTGATGGTAGTAGGGACTAATACAAGTCTGATGACTTTCAGTGTATATAAAGTTATCTCACGTATTTTTTCCTTTTTTCAGCAAAGTATTCATGGTGAGATTATGTGATTCATTATCATTAATGATGGAGACATCAGAACATAAATATCATGGAATTGGGCATTCACCTTGGGATGTATACTGAGAGTTATAGTGTTTCCTGTACATTTTTTACTGTTGTGATTCATTCTATATTTTTACAGAATATATCCACGTAGTTCCAGGTTTGTGATCTCTTTTTTGACTATTTTTAAAAGTAAATTAGAAAAAAGTTTGTTTCATATGTCAATCCCAGTTACATTTACTTCCGCCTCAGATGACCACAAATAGCCACCTATTCCATCCCCTTTCTGCTTCCAAGGGAGGTGAGGCATTCATGGGGGATCTTCAATGTCTGTCATATAATTTGGAGCATGCCCTAGGCTCTCCCCTATTTGTCAAGACTGAGAGAGTCACCCACTATGTGGCATTGTCCCTAAAAGTCCATTAATATGCTATGGATAAATACTCATCTACTATCATTTGCCCCATGATTTCCAAGGCCTCGTCACTGACACAGAAATTCAGCGGTTCTAGATTAGACCTTTGCTTGTTACTCAGCTATGAGTGTTGGGGGCATGAGCTCCCAAATATTCTGGTCAGCTGCTTCTGTGGATTTAACCAGTCTAGTCTTGATCCCTTTGATCATCACTCCTCCCTCTCTGCCACTGGTTTTCAGGTGTTCAGTGTTTAGCGGTTGGTATCTGCTTCTGCTACCATTATTTCCTTAATGAAGGCTCTAGGATGGCATATAAGGGAGTCATCAATGTCATTATCAGAAAAGGGGATTGAAGGTAGCCTCTCCATTATTGCTTAGATTGCTAGGTGATGCCATCCTTGTAGATCTCTGGACATTTCCCTAGTGCCTGATTTCTCTTTAAACACATAAGGGCTCCATCAAAGATATTATATCTTATGTTGTTCTCCTCTAGTATTCCACAGATTCCTGCATCCTCATGTTCTCCTCTGTCCTCCTCTGCTCCTCTTCATTTTCCCCTAGCTCCCTCTACTCTCCCCCATGCTTGGGGGTGGCTGTTGTTCCTTTTGACATCTCTGAGGGCCATGTATCTCACTCTTAGGGTCCTCCTTGCTTCCTAGCATCTCTGACTGTGTGGATTGCAGGCTGGTAATCCTATTCACTTTGTCTAAAAATCATATAATACTGAGTACAACCTGTATTTATCTTTCTGTGATTGGGTTACCTTTCTCAGGATTTTCTTTGTTCCATTCATTTTACTAAGAATTTCAAGATTCCTTTGTTTTTTCTCACTGAATAAGTCAGCATTGTGTAAATGTAACACATTTTCTGTATCCATTCTTCAATAGGGTGGCATCTAAGTTTCCTCCTGGTTCTAGGCATTACAAAAAAAGCTGTTATGAGTATAGTTGAACAAATGTTCTTGTATTAATGTGCATCTTTCGGTATATGACTATGAGTGGAATTGAACGATCTTGTGCTAAACTGATTGCAATTTTCCTGATGGATCTCCCTATTGATTTTTAAACTGGCCATACAATTTGGCAGTAAAACCAGCAAAGGAGGAACGTGCCCCTCTCTCCACATCCTCTCCAAGATAAATTGTCAGTGGCGGATTTGATTTTAGTCTCTCTGTCATGAGTAAGAGTTGTTTTGAATTGCCTTTACATTATGGCTAAGGATTTTGCCCACTTTCTTAAGTGTCTTTCAGCACTTTAAAACTCCTCTATTGAGAATTCCCTATTTAGTTCTGTATGCCATTTTAATTGAATTTTTGGTGTTTTAGAGAGTAGCGTTTTTGGCTTTTAGTAAAGGGGAGTTATGTATTGTCTTTTTTTCTGTGAGTGTAGTTAGCTTCTTTAGGTTGGAGTTTTCCTTACAGTACTTTTTATCGGGCTGAAGTAGTGAATATGAATTGCTAATATCTGGTTTTGTTGTGGAATATATTCTTTTACCATAATGATAATAAGATAAGAAGAAGAGCAAGAAGGAAAACGAGAAGAGGAAGATGAATGAGAAGAAGAAAAAGAAGAAGAAGAAGAAGAAGAAGAAGAAGGAGGAGGAGGAGGAGAGGGAGGACGCAGCAAATATGACATAACACCTTGTTGAGCACTGTGTAGACAGTTGATTTCAATCCCTTCTCTATGAAATTTATAAAGGAAGAGGTACTGAAGAGAAAATGGTTGAGGTCATCCTGGATTTTATACGAGATCACACTTCAAAATATAGTAATAAATTATTTGTGATAACTAAGTTGGTAGCATGAAGCAGTAGGAGTTCCAAAAGTTGTTCATTGGATATCAACATTTCTCTCAGAATAAACTGTCCAGATGTGGACTGAGGCCCTATTTCTCTTTCTGATAAAAATTCCTTGTCTTGAAAGCATTCTGTTACCTGATCTCAAGTACCAGTCTTCTGTTGTCCAAATTGACAGTTCAATCTCTTGTTGACACTTGTCTCCTAGTAATTTTAGCAGATGAATGGAATAGAGTTACAGTCTAGGAATGTAAATGAGAGACAGGGAACTTACCTAACATGAACTATGTACTAAGATAATTGTTAGTATTGGGTGAGGAAAGAATTGAAAATGAACCCTGTAACATCCTTTGGAGAGGCATAAAGAAAACTGAAGATTTCATAAAAATTATTAAAAATTTCCACACTTGAATTCTTTTTTATTATTATTATTTTAATTTTAAATACCTTGTTTTACATGTCAATCCCAGTTCCCTCTCCCACTCCTCCTCCCGCACCCCACCACCATCCTCCCCTGCCTCCCACCCTATCGCCATTTCCTTCCACATAGGGGATATCTAGAGTATGTCATTTGACTAAGGGCAGGGTCCAGGCCCTGCCCTAAGAGTCCAGTCTGATAGAGCATCCCTCTTTGTGTTATGGACACAGGATGTCTGTTTGTATGCCAGGGATAAACACTAATCCACTGCCCAGGTTCCCAAAGGTTGCCCAGGCCTGACTCTCATATTCAGGGGTTCTGGATCAGTCCCATGCTGGCCTCCCAGCTGTTGGTCTGGGGTCTAAGAGCTCTCCCATATTTAGATCAGCTGTCTCTGCTGGTGTTGTCGCCAGCCCATTCTTTTCCAATTTGCTCACCAATCCTCTCTCTCTGTCACTGGGTTCCTTGGGTTCAGCTCAGTGTTAAACTGTGGGTGTTTGCTTCTGCTTCCATCAGTCACTGGATAAAGGTTCTAGGATATTTATAGACATGAAGTTCATTATCAAGAATAGGCATTCGTGGTGGTCTTTCCACTGTTGCTTAGCTTGCCAATTGGTGTCATCCCTTTCGAACACTAGAGGTCACACAAGTGCCTTATCTGTCTTCTCACCTATGATTCACACTTTCCCCTATTCTACCCCCACTCAACCTTCCTGTTCCCCCATAACATACACTCTCTTCGTCTTCTCCCCCTCTCTTCTTCCCAGTTCCCACCCCCCCACCTCTAACCATGTTCCCCATCTCTTCAGAAGATCTTGCCTCATTCCTCTACTCTTGGGTACCCTGTCTATCTCTTAGGTTCTTTCCTGTTACCCAGACTCTCTGTCAGTGGAAATGCAGACTGGCACTATCCTGATCAATGTCTAAAATCCATATATGAGTGAGTACATACCATGTTTGTTTTTTGTGACTGGGTTACCTCACTCAGGATGGCTTCCTCCAGTGCCATCCATTTACCTGTGAATTTCAAGATTCCATTGTTTATTTCTGCTGAGTAATACTCCATTGTGTAAATGTACCACATATTCTCTCTCCACTCTTATAGCTTATCTACCAGTGGTTGCAGCAAGAGATCTGTAAGTCTTGTCTGTTTGAGAGACAAACCTTGATTTCCTGCATTAGGCAGAACCCTCTCTTGCCACATAGCCATCCAGGACCTTGGGAAATATTATTAGCTTAAGAATATTAAAGCCTTAGGTTTAAGTCAGGCAGGGATGGTCTTCTATTTGAATGGAGTCAGTAATAAATAATTTGAATACTTCCTGGAGGGACTTCATGAGGTCGTAGTTCACTGTAGACGTAGTGTTCATTTTAACAGTGTGCAGAAGCAGTCTTATTATATTAATGGGTCTTCCAAGAGGGTGTAGCCCAAGTACAATAATTTCCAAGTCTAGAAGACCTTGTAGAGTATTTGGTCTCAAACTTCACAATGCTTTTGCAAATTTGTGATGAAGTTACTCGAGAAGAACTTGACAAGAATAAAGCAGTTATCTGGAAGATACCATTTCTCAGTACATTCTGAGATCTGCTGTGGTAAAAGAGCATCAGAAAATATCCCTCTCAATTCCTAGCCTTGCAGAGACATGCCCTCATTCAGAGACAAGTGGCTTTTGTGCAGGCTCTTCACATTCTGGCTCGTCTGAAGCCTCCTCCCAAAACTGCTTAGCTGGGCCACAAAGAGACACACCTAACCAGGATTACAACTTTGACCACTACAGCTATTCCAATATGCTCAACTTACTGCCATGTAGTTATTCCCTAGATTATCATGAATTTCATTCTACAAAGTGATGAGTTTCATTCACAAGTTCACTTGAAGTGTGATTTTGTCCTCCATTGTGACAAGCACTGGGATTGAGAATTCATATTTTGAAGACAGGAGAAACATCATCACAGATTTTGGTGGGCACAAGGCACAAAATAGATCACAGGGAACTTATTATCCATCTATATAAACTGTTCTGAACACTCTTTCCAGAAACATCCTATCTCTGCTGGTCTAGGTTCAGGATAGCCAATTTAATAAGCAGAATAAGTTACAACAACGTAGGAGGCATTTTTGGCTCTCCATCATCACTAATATTCTTGAACACCTTCTGAAATCATGTGATCCTTGAAAACGTTATTCATGGAGGTTTTTCCTTCCAGGTCAATGCCTAACCATAGGTCAAATATTTTATCAGACAGCTTAAAGATAGAGTATAAGCAGGTTATAGAAGATCTTCATATTTTGGAAAATGAGAACACTGAATCCTTGGATAAATACAAGGAGCTCGACAAAATGTCTCTCTTTTATTGGTAATTCCTGATTTGCAGGGATTCAGAGCATTGTTAAACGTCACTCTGCCTTGAATTTTTCTGAACTGCAATGTCCACTTTTCTGCTTCTAGCCTTTATGCCTTTTAGCATGCATCTTTAGCAAACATCTCTTGGTCTTGTGCCTCTGACACTCAGCTTTGCTAATTGTGAGAGGGACTGTTAGCTCCTCCCAGGAACAGACTATCATTCTTAATAGAATCTAGTTCAATGGTTGTGAACCTTCCCAGTGTCATGGACATATTAAAAAATTTTGTTCTTTCAAGGTCTGTGAAGAACTGTGCTGGGATTTTAATGGGGATTGCATTGAATCTGTAGATTGCTTTTGGCAGGATTGCCATTTTTAATACATTGATCCTACATATCCAAGAGCATGGGAGATCTTTCCATTTTCTGAGGGCTTCTTTAATTTCTTTCTTTAAAGATTCAAAGTTCTTACGATACAGGTCTTTCACTTGTTTGGTTAGCGTTACCCCAAGGTATTTTATGTTGCTCGTGGCAATTGTAAAGGGTGATGTTTCTCTGATTTCTCTTTCAGCCCTTTTATCATCTGTATATAGTAGAGCTACTGATTTTCTTGAGTTGATCTTGTAGCCTGTCACTTTGCTGAAGGTGTTAATCAGCTGTAAGAGTTCCCTGGTAGACTTATTTGGGTCACTGATGTAAACTATCATATCGTCTGCAAACAGTGAAAGTTTGACCTCTTCCTTCCCAGTTTGTATCCCCTTGATCCCCCTTTGTTGTCGTATGGCAATAGCTAGAACTTCAAGTACCATGTGCAACATCCGGAGGCATCACCATCCCTGACCGCAAGCGCTATTATAGAGCTATAGTCCTGAAAACAGCTTGGTATTGGCACAAAAATAGACAGGTAGACCAATGGAATCGAATTGAAAATCCGGGTATTAACCCACACACGTACGAACATCTAATCTTTGACAAAGAAGCTAAAAATATACAAGGGAATAAAGAAAGCATCTTCAACAAATGGTGCTGGCATAATTGGAGACTGGCATGTAGAAGAATGCAGATCGATCCATGTCTATCGCCATGCACAAAACTTAAGTCCAAATGGATCAAAGACCTCAACATAAATCCCGCCACACTGCACCTCTTAGAAGAGAAAGTTGGTGGTAACCTTGAACGAATTGGTACAGGAGACAGCTTCCTGAACATAACACCAGTAGCACAGGCGGTGAGATCAACAATTAATAAATGGGACCTACTGAAACTGAGAAGCTTCTGTAAGGCAAAGGACACAGTCAGCAAGACAAAAAGGCAGCCCACAGAATGGGAAAAAATATTCACTAATCCCACATCTGACAGAGGGTTGATCTCCAAAATTTACAAAGAACTCAAGAAGCAAGTCTCCAAAACACCAAAGGACCCTGTTAAAAAGTGGGCTGCAGATCTAAATAGAGAGTTTTCAATAGAGGAGTCTAAAATGGCTGAGAGGCACTTGAGAAAGTGCTCAACATCCTTAGCCATCCGGGAAATGCAAATCAAAACAACTCTCAGATACCATCTCACTCCTGTCAGAATGGCTAAAATAATAAACACCAATGACAATTTATGCTGGAGAGGATGTGGTGAAAGGGGGACACTCCTCCATTGCTGGTGGGAGTGCCAACTGGTTAAGCCACTTTGGAAATCAGTGTGGAGATTCCTCAGAAAAATGGGAATAAACCTACCACAAGACCCAGCAACTCCACTCTTAGGCATATATCCAAAAGATGCCCATTCATACAACAAAGATGTCTGTTCCACTATGTTCATAGCAGCTTTATTTGTAATTGCCAGAACTTGGAAGCAACCTAGATGTCCCTCACCTGAAGAGTGGATAGAGAAAATGTGGTACATCTACACAATGGAGTACTATTCAGCAGAAAAAAATAATGGAATCATGAGATTCGCAGGCAAATGGATGACACTAGAAGAAACCATCCTGACTGAGGTAACCCAGTCACAAAAAGAGAAACATGGCATGTACTCTCTCATATATGGATTTTAGACATAGATCTGGGGAGTGCCAGCCTACAATCCTATGGCCAGAGAGTCTGGGAAACAGAAACTTTATTTAGTGGCTGATCGAAGAAGAGGCAGACTCCCTTGGTTAAGTACTGAGCCGAACTCAAGAAAGTCAGTAACAGAGAGGGAGGACTGATGATCAAAGGGATTAAGACTGGGCTGGTTTAACCCCCAGAAACAGCTGACCAGACAAAGGTTAACTCTTGAAACCCAGGCATCAGCATGGGAAGCCAGCATGGGACTGATCAAGACCCCCTGAATCTGGGTGTCAGTGAAGGGGCCTAGGGAATCTATTGAGCTTTGGGCAGCAGATCAGTACCCATCCCAAGTATACTCACAGACTTTGGACTCCCATAGAACAATGTGAGGTGCACTCTCACCCTGAACTCGTGGGGAAGGGTCTAGGCCCTGCCCTATATGAAATGACACACTATGCACACCCCCATGGAGGGCCTCACCCTCCCTAGAGAAATGAGGGGATAACGGGGGGGGGAGGGCACGGGAGGAAGGGAGGGAATGGGAGAGGGACCTGAAACTGACTTGTGAAGCAACCTTGTTTCTTATCTAAATTTAAACTGGAAATAAATTTTAAAAAAGAAGTTTCATGTTAACATAATGAAAACAAAAGATACAATACTGTGTACTAAGGATAAAACATTTTCTAGAGTATCTACACATGTACATTATGGAAAATTACCCATTCAACCCTGTGTGAGAATCTAAATTTAAACTGGAAAATAAAATTAAAAAATTTGTAGTTTATTGGTGAGCTTCCACCATAAAATCATTTTTCTTACTGCCGCATAATTATAATTTTGCAACTGTTATGAATCATTATGATAGCATTTGTTATACAGGATATCTGAGATGGTCACCCATCAAAAGAGTAATGCCATCAAAAAGAAGTCGTGAGGACCTCTTCTCTAAGTAGAAGAACAATTTGCAACATGAGAGTGGTATTAGGTAGAAGCTTATTGTGCCCATGGATGCTCTACACTCCTTGGGTCTCCTATCCTCCTTCTGAATCGATTTCTCTCCTCCCTCCTTAAGTTGCCAGAATACCATGTTCAGTTAAATGCATTGAAGGATGGACTCTCTTTGTTAGAGACACTTGTATTTCTATTATTGATGGCGTATTCAGAAACTGTTTGGTTCTTTTTGGAATTGCCCTCGAGTTTTGGCCTTCTGGGTGCAGCTGCCATTGATACATTATTCTCTCGTCAATTTTTAAGTTGAGAATTTGTGGACAAGTGGGATTTATGGGATTTGAAGGCAATGTTGGCAAGAGGAACCTGGAAGGACTTACTCTACTGATGGCTTTACTGGAAATTTCCATCACTAACACAAGTTGGAGAAAATTGAGGAGCAGAATTTGATTGAAACCTGAGACAAGAAATCAAGAAGGTAACAGGGTAATGGAGCCTCTTGGTGTACTGCTTGGGAGAATAGAAAGGGATCTGTGAGGAAGAAGAAGAAGTCATCAGAAACCTCCAGACACAGGATCAACAAGTAGGGAAAAGCAGTTGGATCAGGTTTAAGTCAAGCATTTGGATCAGGATTAGGTCAAGCACCATTTCCTCATGTAACATTAAACTTTTTACCCTCAAAACAAATGTTCTTTTACATACCACTTTAATAGACCTCCCACACCTGTTTGTAGCCCTTTTGATAGATATCCAACTGTTCATTTCTGTGTCCTTGCATCAGTATTTCTGGAAAGTGATTCTCTTGTAAGAATCAATTGGGAAAACAAACCTTGCTACTTTTCTTGAAGCCACAGCTTAAGCAGGAAACAGGTTAATTTCACATCACACACTTACATGTCATTATGTTGGGAGGAGTGTTATGTAATGATATGAGGGAAGTGTAACATGTTCTGGGGTTCATTTTCTTTGCAGGGATCATGTGAGATCACAGTGGGGAAGCAGCTTGCAAGGAGACACTACTATAAATTCTCTGTCACCATTCTCTGCAACTCAGTTTTGTGTCTTCACCCATGATCAACACTTGCTTCACACTGAAAGAAAGTTCAGTGAGAATTTGCCAGAAGTGTTTTCTGTGTGTTTCCCTGGCAATTTCTCCTGTCATGGACCTTACATCATGGTGCTGATGGTTTGTCCAGGCATGTGAAATTGGCTTGTGACAGGCTAGAAATTTGTGGGGGGATATGTGAGACTTCTAGACAAAAATTTCTCCACTAAGCTTAACACATACATACTGCCCAATCTGAACATGTTACCCTATGCAATTTTAGTCCTGAGGAATGGAGGGCAGCATCATTGGATTCCTCTAAAAGAGCTTCTGTGCTTAGTCCAAACTCATGTAATCATCTAGTATGATTTCTTCTCACCTTATTTAGTGTTCTGTTTCTATTTGTGTGTCTCTCTCTGTCTCCTAGGTGTTTAGGGGTTTGGAGCCATGTGAGTGGTTGTAGTACACCATGCATATGAATGATGGCTTGAAGAGACAACTAGGTTTGTCAGTCTCTACTCTGAAACAGATATTCTTTCTTCCCCTGAAGCTTGGTACTTTGGTTAGATAGGAAGACCATCAAGCTCTTGGCATCCTCCCTGTGTGCTTGTAATGTGACAGTGTGTACTCACACCTCTGTTACACATGTCTGCTAAGAACTCAATCTTCAAATGAACAGGAGCAGAAGAGACTGGAGGAAAATCTGAAGTTCTAGCGTAAAGACATGGATCTGGGAGGAAAGACATCAGCTCTTCCAAGCCCCCAACCCCAGTGAGTCCAGCTTCAGGTGAGATTGGGTCTCCGGCTGGGATCCCCTGCCAGACACCCATCCCCTGGATCTTCCTGGTCGCTCCTGGCATCCAGAAGACCCGCCCACACAGGAAAGACATCAGTCCTTCCAAACCCCAAGCCCTAGCAAGTCCAGCTTCAGGAAAGAAATCAGCTCTTCCAAGCCCCAAACCCCAGTGAGCCCAGCTTCCGGTGAGATTGGGTTTCTGACTGGGATCCCCCCCACTCCCATCCCTTGATCTTCCGGGCTGCTCCTGGCATCCAGAAGACCTGCCCACACAGGAAAGACATCAGTCGTTCAAAACCCCAAACTCCAGAGAGCCCAGCTTCAGGAAAGACATCAGCTCTTCCAAGCTCCAAACCCCAGTGAGTCCAGCTTCAGAAGACCTGCCTACACAGGAAAGACATCAGCTCTTCAAAGTCACAAACCCCAGTGAGCCCAGCTTCCGGTGAGATTGGGTCTCTGGCTGGGACCCCCCACTCCCATCCCTTGATTTTCCGGGCTGCTCCTGGCATCCAGAAGACCTGCCCACACAGGAGAGACATCAGTCCTTCCAAATCCCAAACTCCAGTGAGCCCAGCTTCAGGAAAGACATCAGCTCTTCCCAGCCCCAAACCCTAGCAAGTCCAGCTTCAGGAAAGACATCAGCACTTCCAAGCTCCAAACCCCAGCGAGTCCAGCTTCAGAAGACCTGCCCACACAGGAAAGACATCAGCTCTTCCAAGCCCCAAACCCCAGCGAGTCCAGCTTCAGGAAAGACATCAGCCCTTCCAAGCCCCAAACCCCACTGAGTCCAGCTTCAGCTTCAGGAAGGAAGGAGACCAGTGGAGACGGAAAGACCCCACCAGCATCCACTGGAAGAAGAGATGGGAAGAAGACAGAATAAGAGCTCACTCAGCAATAGAAAGACCAACATGACCCCACCAGAATCTAGGGATCCAACACCAGCAAGACCCGAAAAGGACTACATAGACGAAGGAGAGGAGACAGACCTTAAAATTTATTTCATGAAGATGATGGAGACCCTCAAAGAAGAAACGAGGAAATCCCTTAAAGAAATTGAAGAAAAAACAAACAAAAAATCCATGAAATGGGGGAAAAATTCAAGAAATAAACAAATCTCTCAAAGAATCTAAAGAGCACCAAGAAAAAACAACCAAAAAAATGAAGGAAACAACTCAAACAGTTGAAGGATTGAAAGCTGAAATAGAAACGATAAAGAAAACACAGAATGAAGGGATGCTGGAAATAGAAAAGCTGGGTAAACGATCAGGAACTACAGATGCAAGTATCACCAATAGAATACAAGAGATAGAAGAGAGAATCTCAGGTGTTGAAGACTCATTGGAGGATATAGAGTCGTCAACCAAAGAAAATATCAAAACCAACAAATCCTTAACACAAAATATCCAGGAAATATGGGACACCGTGAAGAAGCCAAACCTGAGAATAATAGGTATAGAAGAAGGCGAAGAAATACAACTCAAACGTACAGAAAACATATTCAACAAAATCATAGAAGAAAATTTCCCTAACCTAAAGAAAGATATGCCTATGAAAATACAAGAATCTTACAGAACACCAAATAGGCTGGACCAGAAAAGAAGTCATCTTGCCATATAATAATCAAAACATCAAACCTACACAGTAAAGAAAAAATATTAAGAGCAGCTAAGTAGCATAAAAAGGCAGACCTATACAAATTACAATTGACTTCTCAATGGAAACGATGAAAGCCAGCAGATCATGGACATATGTCCTACAAACGCTAAGGGAACAAGGATGTCAACCCAGACTACTATATCCAGCAAAGCTCTCAATTACCATAGATGGAGAAAACAAAATACTCCATGACAAAGCCAGATTTAAACAATACGTATCCATGAATCCAGCTCTACAGAAAGTGCTAGAGGAAAACCTAGATCCAAGGAAGATAACTACATTCACAAAGATACAGGCAAGATATAATCCCACTTTACAAAACACCAAAAGAAAAAGGGAGGAGAAAGTACACAAAATAACTTCACTAACAATAAATCAAGCACAATCAAGAATCATCAATCAATGGTCATTAATATCCCTAAATATCAACGGTCTCAACTTGCCTATAAAAAGACACAGACTAGCAGAATGGATACGAAGACAGAACCCTTCCTTCTGCTGCATACAAGAAACACATCTCAACATCAAAGACAGACGTTACCTCAGAGTAAAGGGTTGGGAAAAGATCTTCCAATCAAATGGTCCCAAGAAACAAGCGGGTGTAGCAATCCTAATATCGAACAAACTAGACTTCAAATTAAAATTAATCAAAAGAGATGAAGAAGGACACTTCGTATTCATCAAAGGAAAAGTACATCAAGATGAAGTCTCAATTTTAAACATCTATGCCCCAAATACAAAGGCACCTACATTCATGAAAGAAACACTACTAAAGCTCAAAATGCACATAAAATCACATACACTAATAGTAGTAGACTTCAATACACAACTCTCACCACTAGACAGGACCTCCAGACAGGAACTTAACAAAGAAAGAAAAGAACTAATAGAAGTTATGACCCGAATTCAGACGCCTTATCCATTAGGCCACGCGGTCTCTGGGAAACAGAAACTTCATTTAGTGGCTGCTTAAGTACTGAGCTGAACTCAAGAAAGCCAGTATCAGAGAGGGAGGACTGATGATCAAAGGGTTTAAGACTGGGCTGGTTTAACCCCCAGAAACAGCTGACCAGACAAAGCTTAACTCTTGAATCCCAGGCATCAGCCTGGGAATCCAGCATGGGACTGATCAAGACCCCCTGAATCTGGGTGTCAGTGAGTAGGCCTAGGTAATCTATTGAGCCTTGGACAGCAGATCAGTACCCATCCCAAGTATACACACGGACTCTGGACTCCCATAGAACAATGTGAGGTGCACTCTCACCCTGAACTCTTGGGGAAGGGTCTAGGCCCTGCCCTATATGAAATGACAGACTATGGACACCCCCATGGAGGGCCTCACCCTCCCTGGGGGAATGAGGGGATAACGGGGGGGATGGGGGGAGGACACGGGAGGAGGGGAGGGAAAGGGAGAGGGACCTCGAACTGACTTGTGAAGCAACCTTGTTTCTTATCTAAATTTAAAATGGAAAATAAAAAAAATAATATGCCTAAAAAAAAAGAAGTTATGACCCAACTGGGTTTAACAGATATCTATACAACATTCCACCCAAATACAAAGGGATATACCTTCTTCTAGGAACCACATGGAACCTTCTCTAAAATTGACCACATAATAGGAAACATTCTAATCTTCACAGATACAAAAAATTGGTATAACCCCCTGTATCTTATCAGACCACCATGCATTAAAATTAGAATTCAACAATAACACAAATCGCAGAAACCCTACAAACTCATGGAGATTGAACAATGCACAACTGCACCATCCCTGGGTAAAGGAAGAAATAAAAAAAGAAATTAAAGACTTCCTCGATTTCAATGAGAATGAAGACACAACATACACAAACTTATGGGACACTTTGAAAGCAGTGCTGAGAGGAAAGTTTATTGCACTAATTGCCCACATGAAAAAACTGGAGAACAGTCATACTAGAGAATTAATAGCACAGCTGAATGTTGTAGAGCAAAAAGAAGCAAACTCACCCAGGAGGAGCAGACGCCAAGAAATAATCAAATTGAGGGCTGAAATTAATCAAGCAGAAACCAGGAAAACACTGAGAAGAATCAATGAAACAAAGAGTTGGTTCTTTGAGAAAATCAACAACATAGACTAACCTCTGTCCAAACTAACCAAAAGACAGAGAGAGAGCATGCTGATAAACAAAATCAGGAATGAAAAAGGGTACATAACAACGTTTTCTGAGGAAATCCAAAGAATCATCAGGGCATACTTTGAAAATCTGTACTCCACAAAATTTGAAAATATAAAGGAAATGGACAATTTCCTGGATAGATATCACCTGCCAAAACTAAATCAAGAGCAGATAAACAGTCTAAACAGACCTATAACCCCTAATGAAATAGAAGCAGTCATCAAAAGTCTCCCAAACAAAAAAAGCCCAGGCCCAGATGGCTTCAGTGCAGAATTCTACCAGAAATTCAAAGAAGAGCTAATTCCAATACTCCTCAAAGTATTCCACACAATAGAAGCAGGAGGCTCACTGCCAAACTCTTTTTACGAGGCTACAATTACCTTGATACCCAAGCCACACAAAGACACAACTAAGAAAGATAACTATAGACCAATTTCCCTCATGAACATCGATGCACAATAATCAATAAAATACTCGCAAAGCGGATTCAAGAACACATCAGAAAAATCATCCACCATGATCTAGTAGGCTTCATCCCAGGAATGCAGTGATGGTTCAACATTAGAAAATCTATCAATGTAATCCACCAAATTAACAATCTGCGAAAGAAAAACCACATGATCATCTCACTAGATGCTGAAAAACCTTTGAAAAAATCCAGCACCCCTTCATGGTAAAGGTCCTAGAGAGATCAGGGATAACACGAAGATACATGAATATAATAAAAGCAATATACAGTAAACCAACAGCTAGCATCAAACTAAATGGAGAGAAACTCAAAGCAATTCCTCTAAAACCAGGAACAAGACAAGGCTGTCCACTCTCTCCATATCTCTTCAATATTGTACTTGAAGTTCTAGCTACAGCAATAAGACAACAAAAGGAGATAAAGGGGATACAAATCGGAAAAGAAGTCAAACTTTCACTATTTGCAGACGATATGATTGTTTACATAAGTGACCCAAAAAACTCTGCAAGGGAACTCCTAGAGCTGATAAACACCTTCAGCAATGTGGCAGGATACAAGGTAAACTCAAAAAAATCAGTGGCCCTATTATATACAGATGATGAAGTGACTGAGATAGAAATCAGAGAAACATCACCCTTTACAATAGCCAAAAACAGCATCAAATATCTGGGGATAAAGTTAACAAAGTGAGTGAAAGGCCTGTATATCAAGAACTTTGTGTCTTTAAAGAAAGAAATCAAAGAGGATACCAGAAAATGGAAAGATCTCCAATGCTCTTGGATTGGTAGTATCAACATAATAAAAATGGCAATCTTGCCAAAAGCAGTCTACAGATTCAATGCAATCCCTATCAAAATTCCTTCACAATTCTTCAAGGACCTGGAAAAAGCATTAAACAACATTATATAGAAAATCAAAAGGCTCAGGATAGCCAAAACAACCCTATACAATAAAGGAACTTCATGAGGCATCACCATACCTGACTTCAAGGTCTATTATAGAGATATAGTCCTGAAAACAGCTTGGTATTGGCACAAAAATAGGCAGGTAGACCAATGGAACCGAATTGAAAACCCTAATTTTAACCCACACACCTATGAACACTTGATTTTTGACAAAGAAGCTAAAACTGTACAATGGAAAAAAGAAAGCATCTTCAACAAATGGTGCTGGCATAACTGGGTACTGGTATGCAGAAGACTGCAGATAGATCCATGTGTATCTCCTTGTACAAAACTTAAGTCCAAATGGATCAAAGATCTCAACATAAATCCAACCACACTGAAACTTTTAGAAGAGAAAGTGGGAGATACTCTTCAACGAGTTAGTACAGGAGACCACTTCCTAAACATAACACCAGTGGCTCAAACACTGAGATCGACAATTAACAAATGGGACCTCCTGAAACTAAAAAGCTTCTGTAAGCCAAAGGACACAGTCAACAAAACAAAAAGGCAGTGCAAAGAATGGGAAAAGATATTGACTAAGCCCAAATCTGACAGAGGGCTAATCTCCAAAATTTACAAGGAACTCAAGAATCAAGTCTCCAAAACACCAAAGGATCCAATTAAAAGGTGGGGTACAGATCTAAATAGAGAATTCTCAACAGAGGAGGGTAAAATGGCCAAGGGACACTTAAGAATGTGCTCAACATCCTTAGCCATCAGGGAAATGCAAATCAAACAACTCTGAGATACTATCTTACTCCTGTCAGAATGGCTAAAATCAAAAACACTGAAGACAATTTATGCTGGAGAGGATGTGGAGAAGGGGATCTCTACTCCACTGATGGTGGGAGTGCCAACTCGTACAGCCTCTTTGGAAATCGGTGTGGAGATTCCTCAGGAAAATGGGAATTAATCTACTGCAAGACCCAGGAATTGCACTCTTGGGCATATATCCAAATGAGGCAAATTCATACAACAAGGGCATCTGCTCCACTATGTTCATAGCAGCATTATTTGTAATAGTCAGAACCTGGAAGCAATCTAGATGCCCCTCAACTGAAGAGTGGGTGGAGAAAATGTGGTACATTTACACAATGGATTATTACTCAGCAGAAAAAAAACAATGGAATCTTGAAATTCTCAGGTAAATGGATGGTACTGGACGAAGCCATCCTGAGTGAGGTAACCCAGGCGCAAAAAGACAAACATGGTATGTACTAACTCATACATGGTTTCTAGTCATGGATCAGAATAGTGCCAGTCTGCACTTCCACTGATAGAAAGTCTGGGGAACAGGAGAGAACCTAAAAGATATGCATATATGCATAGTACCCAAGAGAAGAGGATTGAGACAAGATCCTCTGAATGGATGGGCAACACGGTGAGGGATGAGGGGGAGTGGGAGCTGGGAAGAAGACAGGGGGAGAAGTGAAAGAGAGAGTAGGTCATGGGGGAACAGGAAGTTGAGTGGGTGGGGGTAGAATAGCGGAAAGAGGGAATCATAGGTTAGAAGACAGATCAGGCGCCAGAGTTACCTCTAGTGATCTAAAGGGATAACACCAATTGGCAAGCTAAGCAATAGTGGAGAGACCACCTCGAATGCCCATTCCTGATAATGAACTTGATGTCTATAACCATCTGGGAGCCTTCATCCAGTGACTGATGGAAGCAGAGGCAAACACACAATTAAACACTGAACTGAACCCAAGAAACACAGTGGCAGAGAGAGAGGAATGATGAGCAAATTGGCAAAGAATGGGCTGGCAAAACCAGCAGAGACAGCTGATCTGATCAAGGGAGAGCCCTTGGACCCCAGACTGACAGCGGGGAGGCTAACATGGGACTAATCTGGAGCCCCCCAAATGTGAATGTCAGTGAGAAGGCCCGGGCAACCTATGGGGCCTTGAGCAGTGGATCAGTGTCTATCCCTGGAATACAAACAGTCATCGTGTGCCCATAGCACAAAGAGGGATGCTCTCTCAGCCTGGACTCTTAGGGGAATGCCTGGACCCTACCCAGAGTGAAATGACAGACTCTAGGTATCCCCTATGTGGAAGGTATTGGCAATAGGGTGGGAGGCTTGGGGAGGAAGGGGAGTGCGGGAGGAGGGGAGGTAGAGGGAACTGGGATTGGCATGTAAAACAAGCTATTTAAAATTAAAATAAAAATGATATAAAAAAGACATGGATCTGGTCATCCAGAAAAATAACTTATCAGAAATACTGCAGCATTGCTTGGCTGTCTCCCAGAAGAGGTGTGAGTCAGACTGGGAGTTGGGAGTTAGTTTCAGGTTGATCTCCCCTACCTTGTATGTCTGCCTTTTGTGGAATCTGCAAATGGATATGCCTCCTAGCCAATATCAAAAAAAGAACACTTCAGAGTTTTGCTGACCCAGTCAAAAAGAATTTCCCCTCAGGAAATTATATGTTTGATATTCTGGGAGTTGTAGAATTGTGTCCTCCATGCTCCATTCTGAATTCTGTCAAATATTCTGAAAGGGCTTTCTGTGAACTCACAGAGCTCTGCCTGCTACTTTCTGATTCCTAATCATACCATGCCTGAGTTAAATTACATTTTCTCAATTTGTAGGGTTGAGAGTCCCACCCATGGTCCCTCATTTATATATCATTGGCTGTTCCCATTGTTTGACCATTTCCCATGTAACATTTTCCATATATATCATAGTTTTAGTCATTTCCAGGTGAGCCCGGACAGATGTTTCTGTTGCAGGATTGTTCAGAACTTTCACAGGATGTTGAGTAACAGACTCTGGTAGAAAACCAGGAAGTTGATTCCCAGCTTTCATCCTACAGAAAACAAGACTGGTTTTCTTTATTAGATAGAAGAATCCCCAAAGAGCTTGTGTTCTCAGGCACACATCTGAGGAAATGTTGCTCCATGATGATAGGCTCAATTTGGCATATTGCCTGGCAGTTAGCTCTCTTCCTGGCAGGAGGAATGAACATATGCCATGCCCTTTTACATTTGTCTGAGCTGCAATGTCATATTATGTCAGCCTATAAAATGAGGTAGTCCATATGTGATTCACCACGAATGTTCTCTGTTGCTCTCCTATGCTGTCATCCATGAATTTATTATGCTACTCTTTTTTCACAATGTTCTCCCCACGCTGTTGGACAATGGTCTGTTCTTTCTCATAGAGCATATACATAGAGTATTCGGATCAACATGTGATGCTTTTAATGGCTGAAAATATTTAAGGACAAGCTACTGTGTGATACTTGTACCTTAGGGATACAAACAATGGCTTCTGCCAAAAGATCAATGTTGAGAGTGATGAACAATTGTGTATTTTATGAGGTCAGAGCTTGACAGGTGGCTTGACCGGACCCCACTAGAACCATGTTCTCAATGCCTTCGTTCCTCCTCCAGATCTGAAAAGCTACAAGAAGAGCAGGAGAAAGTTTGTGGGCATGATGAGAGCCTTCTGCAGACAGAGTTTCTGCAACAGGGGCAGTAAATGTCACATGCCAGTGACCCTATATAGTATCACATTTCTAGAAACCATAAAATTCAAGGGCAGATTTTCTTTATTAATTCTGCCTTCCTATGGGTTAATCAACCCACACAATGTATAAGTACAAAAATATATAAATATAAGTTTGAACACCAATTGCCATACCAACAAACACACAACTCAATACTATGAAGTGACACAGATATTAATGGCGAATTGTCTAATGAAGGAAAAGAGTTTCTCTCAAGATTTAGAACATGGGTTGTATGAAAGGAGACAATGCGAAAATGCTGTTATATTGGGTGCTACAAATGCATTCAAAGGGTGTTCTGTTATGTTTTTTGCTCACAGAGTGGAAAAAGGTTAACACTTGGAACTGTGCATATCAACACACCAACACACACACACACACACACACACACACACACACAACCCGTCTTAATATTGGACAAGGACCTATAGGAAGGTTGCAATGGCACAGTTGAGACAGTAGAAAAGCGTGACTATCTTTTCCACTTCATTGCTTGCTGGCTGTGGCATGTTATACTACCAGTTAGCACTTATTGAATTCTATTTGATAGCTGTTAGCTGTTAACAAGCTTGTCTTCATGTACCCTTAATATTTTCCATCAGATGAAAATTTCAGAATGTCCCTAAAGTGTCAGCATGAGGAAATGTATATCATTAAATGAACCATACAATAATGATGAGATTCCCATGCATGGGGTATGGTGATATGTCTCTGATCATAGTACCATAAATTAGTGACAGAATAATCAGAACAGTGTAGTAAGGTTTGAACTCAGATCATATATGAATAGCCTGTAATAGATAACAAGGGGTTGTGAGCAACCTGGGAAACTGACTATAAAGCTGCTAGTGGAGGCTTGTGCAATTATTATTCTCACAGGATGCAAACCTGCCTGTGTTCAACTCCTCAACCTCTAAATCCTCTTATAACAAGAAAAATGTTTTCACAGGAATCCAATTCACTCTGCAGAAAACTTATAATCTGCAGAGTAAATCACCTATGTGGAAGGCACTAAAGAATTTCCAACCAAACAGAGATCTCTGGTTTTGGAAGAAGGAGGTGCTGCAGGTTTTACTTTGTGTATCAGGGGAGATTCCTGCTTAGGGAAACTTGACTTATGCTGAGGTATGTGGAAAACTGGTTAGCAGGGAGGACATGTTCATTGCACATGAACTCAGCAGCCCCTTCTTTGAATTTCCATTGTGTCCTGGAGACCATGGAATCCAGTGATGTCACTTGTGTTGTAGCAACACCACCTGCATTTGGAGAGTCCTTCAGTGCACTTAAAGTTCAAAGATGACCACGTTGGCAAGATTGGGTGATCTCTTTAAGAAAGAATATGGAGAGTGGAGATGGACAAGAGACAGGCATAAGAAGGCTGACTTTCAGCCTCAGTTCATACTATCAAAGAAGATAATGTTCATAAGGAAGAACAGTAAGTCCTGGACCATAGATACAGAGCTCAACGGTGAAAGTTGCTTTTATCTTGGTCTTTAGACAAGGGAACACAGGAATTGGGGTTTCTGGGAAGAAATTGGAATTTACTGCCTGACAGTACTTCAGGAAGTCAAGGATTGCATTTGTCTCACCCAGAAGCCAGGAACTAACAAGTCAGTAGTTGTTCTCCTGGGAGCTCATGATTTTAATTCTTACAGAATAGTTGGTTGATGGAGCACCAGCATCAAAATGAGACCAGCAGGAGGGATGGATGAGTGGAGTGTGCCAAGCTCCAGGCAGGTCATCATTGTTGTTCAATGTCATTGGATAATTTTACATGATATGCAACTTTTCTGTGTGCCCTAAATTATCATTGATATTACTTCGTGTGTCTTGTGATCATGTTCTGTAGATTTTCCACCCAGCTATAACCATTTGCTTGGAGTGATATGTCTGGATATTTTGGATTCTCAAGAAAGACCTGCATACCCGTGGACTATGGTAATTGTTTCTTAGATTCTAAACCCACAGACTTGTCAGTTGTGCAGGTAAGCTGAATGGAGAATCTGCAGCTGTGAATAAGCCTGGGTATGTTCTTGTTTTCTTTACCTGAAGAATGCACTGAGCGATCAGGGGAAAGCAGTGGCTGAGATATGCAACTAACTTCAGGGAAGTGAGAGCTGAGATTTCCTGTAGAGGCATCTGAAGCATGGCTCAAAATCCACTCTTGTGTCACTGAGCCTCAGGCAAGGAACATTCTAAAATGTTTTTTAGGGCTCAGAGAGATCTGGAGACCTATCACCAACCCCAGCCCTCCTCATCATAAAGGAGCTGAAACAGGAGATGGGGAGTCTGAAAAACCAGCATGAGCAAGTGAACAGAGAAACAAGTGATCTCTGAGACTGCCTCATCTCCTTCACTGAACAATTATCTTATAACAAGCATTAATTCTTTCTAATGAAATGGTTACCATATTGGCTTTATAATTTCATCCTTATTTTGTTTCATCTATGATTTGAGCTTCTGTGTTTCTAAACAATTAGGGTGTCCTTTTGCCCAACATGGCATCTTGAAATTCTTCCCAGAAGCAGAACATTGTTGGGTCCCAGTTCCAACAAGTTATCTTTGAATCACATGTCAGCCACGATGTGTTTCCGGTTTTCGAATCCAAGGGCATCCTATATTGTAGATAAGACTTACTCTCCTGGCCTTGCCTCCCTGACATTAGTATCGATCACCTAAAGAAACATTATCTCTTCCACCTAGGGCTTTTCCACTGTGTTGTAATCCTGTATAAAATGCTGCTCCCTCTCTACAATGAAGAATAGATTTCATTTTATCAATAAGGTACATGTATAGATACCCACACAGTGTTGTATCATTAGTTTTCAATAAGGGAATATGTAGACACTCAGACATCATTCTATCGATAGTTTTCAAAGGTACACGTGTAGAATCTCACACAGCGTTGTTTCGTTAGTTTTCAACAAGTTACACATTCACTTTCTTCCACAATATTGTATCGATATTTTCAAAGAAGATACTCTGGTAGAATCTCACGCAGTGTTGTATCATTAGTTTTCAATAAGGTACACGTGTAGATTCTTAAACAGCGTTGTATCATTAGTTTTCAATAAGTTTCACCTGTAGATTCTCACAAAGATTTTTATCGTTAGTTTTCAATAAGATATAAATATAGACTCTCACACAGTGCTGTATCATTAGTTTTCAATAAGGTACACGTGTAGAATCTCACACATCGTTGTATTGTTGGTTTTCACTAAGGTACATGGGTAGAATCTCACAAAGCATTGTATAGTTAGTTTTCAATATGGTAAATGTGTAGATTTTCACACAGCGTTGTATGGTTAGTTTTCAAGAAGGTAGTCGTGTAGTTTTTCACACAGCATTGTATTGTTACTTTTCAATACATTACATGTGGAGATTTTCACACAGGTTTATAGCATTAGTTTTCAATAAGTTACACCTGTAGAATCTCACACAATGTTGTGTCGTTAGTTTTCAAGAAGTAAAGCATGTACTTCCTTACTCAGTATTGGATCTTTGGTTTTCAATAAGTTACACCTGTAGATTCTCACACAGCATTGTATTATTAGTTTTCAAGAAATTACACATGTAGTTTCTCACCCAGTTTTATGTCAATAGTTTCCAAGAAGTTACAAGTGTACATTCTTAAACTGAGTTGTATCCTAAGTTTTCAATATGCTACACCTGTAGATTCTCACACAGTGTTGTGTCATTAGATTTCAATAAGTTACACGTGTAGAATCTAACAAAGAGTGGCATCGTTAGTTTTCAATAAGTTACCCAAGCAGTTTCTCACACAGTGTTGCATCGCTAGTTTTCAGGTAGTTATGCTTATAGATTCTCACACAGTATTGTATCATAGTTATCAATAAGGTACATGTGTAGATTATTACACAGAGTTTTATCGTTAGTTTTCAATAAGACCCACCTTTAGAATCTCCCACAGCGTTGTATCATTAGGTTTCAATAAGGTACAACTCTAGATTCTCACACATTGTTGTATCGTTTGTTTTCAATAATGTACAGGTGTAAAAATCTCACACAGCGTTGTATCGTTAGTTTTCAATAAGGTACACGTGTAGAATCTCACACAGGTTTGTATCATTGCTTTTTAATAAGATCCACGTGTAGAATCTTACACAGCGTTGTATCATTAATTTTGATGTATTTAAGCAAGTAGTTCATCACACAGTTTTCTATCGCATGTTTTCATGTAGATACGCTCATAGATTCTCATACAGTATTGTATCGTTAGTTATCAATATGGTACTCCTGTAGATTCTCACACAGAGTTGTTTCGTTAGTTTTCAATAAGGTACACGTGTAGATTATCACAACAGCGTTGTATCGTTAGTTTTCCATATGTCACACATGTAAGATCGCACACAGTGTTATGTTGTTAGTTTTCAATAACTTACACGTGTAGATGCTCACACAGTGTTGGATCATTTGTTTTCAATAAGTTACACTTGTAGATTCTCACACAGCATTGTATCATTAGTTTTCAATAGATACAGGTGTAGAATCTCACACAGCGTTGTATCGTTAGTTTTCAACAAGTTACACATGGAGGTTCTCATACAAGATTTTAAGGCTAGTTTTGAAGACGTTGCATGTTTAGATTCTCACAAAGTGTTATATCGTTAGCTTTCCATATGTTACACATGCAGTTTCTCACACAGTGTTGTATCTTTAGTTTTCAATAAGGTACACTTTTGATTCTCACAAAGTGTTGTATCGTTAGTTTGCAAGAAGTTACACACTTGGTTCCTCACACAGTTTTGTATTGATGGTTTTCAAGAGGTATTGCTTAAGATTCGCATACAGTGTTGTGTCGTTAGTTTTCAATAAGATACGCATGTAGTTTCTCACACAGTGTTTTATTGGTAGTTTTCAAGAAGTTACACATGTAGAATCTCACACAGTGTTGTATCGACAGTTCTCAAGAAATTACACATGTAGTTTATCACACAGTGTTGTGTCGATAGTTTCCAAGAAGTAACATAGGTAGATCCTCAAACTGTGTTGCATGGTTAGTTTTCAATGAGGTACCCGTGTAGATTCTCAAATAGCGTTGTATCCTTAGTTTTCAAAAGTTGCCCCTGTAGATTCTCACACAGCTTTGTATCGTTAGTTTTCAATAAAGCACACGTGTCGAATCTCACACAGCATTTTTTCATTGGTTTTCAATAAGTTACACATATAGATTATCACACAGCGTTGCAGGGTTAGTTTTCAATAAGTTCCACATGTAGAATCGCACACAGTGTTGTGTGGTTATTTTTTAATTATTTACACGTATAGTTTTTCACAAAGTGTTGGATCGTTTGTTTTCAATAAGTTACACCTGTAGATTCTCACACAGCATTGTACGGTTAGTTTCCAATAAGGTACACGTGTACACAGGTTTGTATCATTACTTTTCAATAAGGTCCACATGTTGAATCTCACACAGCGTTGTATCATTAGTTTTGAAGAATTTATGATGTAGTTTCTCACACAGCGTTCTATCACGTATTTGCATGTAGTTATACTTATAGATTCTCACACAGTGTTGTATCGTTACTTATCAATAAGGTACATGTGTAGATTCTCACACAGCGTTGTATTCTTAGTTTTCAATAAGGTACACGTGTAGAATCTAACACATCGCTGTATTGATAGTTTTCAATAAGGTACATTTGTAGAATCTCATATAGCATTGTATCTTTTTTCATTAAGTTACACCTGTAGATTCTCATACAGCGTTGTATCGGTAGTTTTCAATAAGTTACAACTGTAGATTCTCACACAGCATTGTATCGTTAGTTTTCAAGAATTACGCATATACTTTCTCACACAGTGTTGTATCTCATGTTTGCAAGTAGTTGCACTGACAGATTCTCACACATTGTTGCATCGTTATTTATCAATAAGGTACACTTTTAGAATCTCACACAGCAATGTGGAGTTAGTTTTCAAGAATTTATACATGTAGTTTCTTCCACAGAGTTGTATCGGTAGTTTTCAAGTATTTATGCTTTCAGATTCTCAATCAGTGTTGTATCGTTACTTATCAATAATGTACACGTGGAGATTCTCACACAGCGTTGTATCATTAGTTTTCAAGAAATTATGCATGTAGTTTCTCAAACAGTGTTGTGTGGACATTTTCCAAGAAGTTACACAGGTAGATTTCCAAACTGTGTTGTATCCTTTGTTTTCAATATGGTACACATGTAGAATCTCACACAGCTTTTTATCATTACGTCTCAATATGGTACACGTATAGAATTTCAAACAACGTTGTGTCATTAGTTTTCAATAAGGTACATGTGTAGAATCTCAAACAGAGTTGTATCTCCAGTTTTCTAGAACTTCTCTCACAGTGTTGGATCAGTAGTTTTCAATACTTTGCACCTATAGATTCTCACACAGCGTTGTATCATTAGTTTTCAATAAGTTACAGGTGTAGATTTTCACACAGCTTTGTATCGTTAGATTTCAATAAGTTGCAGGATTAGATCCTCACACACTGTTGTATCAATAGTTTTCAATAAGTTGTACGTGTAGATTCTCAAAGAGCGTTGTATGGTTAGTTTTCAATAGGGTACAAGTGTAGAATCTCACACAAGGTTGTATCATTAGTTTTCAGTAAGGTACACGTGTAGAATCTCACACAGGTTTGTATCGTTTGTTTTACATAAGTTACAGGTGTAGATTATCACACAGCGTTGTAGCATTAGTTTTTAATAAGCTACACGTTTCTAATAACACACAGTGTTGTTTTGTTAGTTTTCAATAAGGTACACGTGTAGAATCTCACACAGCCTTGTACAGTTAGTTTTCAATAAGTTACACGTGTAGAATCTCACACACTGTTGTATCGTTAGTTGTCAATAAGGTACACGTGTAGATTCTCACACAGCGTTGTATCGTTAGTTTTAATAAGTTAGATACATGTGTAGAATCTAATAGTGTTGTATCATTAGTTTTCAATAAGTTACTATTGTTGTTTCTCAGACAGAGTTATTTCATTAGTTTTCAAGAAATTTGCGTGTTCTATCAAATTCAGTGTTGTACCGTTTGTTTTCAAAAAGTTATGAATATAGATTCCACACAGTGTTTTATCGTTAGTTTTCAAGAAGTTAACACGTAGTTTCTCTCACAGTGTTGTATTATTTGTTTTCAAGAAGTTATGCACATAGATACTCACACAGTGCTGTATCATTTGCTTTTAAGAAGTTACACATGTAGATTCTCTCACAGTGTCGTATCGTTAGTTTTCAAGATGTTACACATTTAGTTTCTCAAACAGTGATGTGTCATTAATTATTATCAGTTCTGTGTGGAGATTCTCACTCTGTGTTGTAAACTTATTGTTCAATAAGTTACACGTGTAGATTATCATACAGTGTTGTATGGTTAGTTTTCAAGAAGTTATGCATTCAGTACTGAACTCAGTGTTGTATCGTTAGATTTCAATAAGTTATGACTATAGATTCTCACACAATGTTGTATCGTTTGTTTTCAAGATGTTACTCACGAAGATTCCCACAAAATGTTGTTTCCTTTGGTTTCAATAAGGTATGTGTATAGATGTGCAGGCATCTTTGTATCATTAGTTTTCAAGAAGTTACACATGTAGTTTCTCACACAGTGTTGTATCATTAGTTTTCAAGAAGTTACATGTGTAAATTCTAAGACAGTGTTTAGTTCTTCATTTTCAAGAAGTTACGCATATAGATTCAAACACAGGGTTTTATCATTAGTTTTCAATAAGTTACACATGGAGATTCTCAGGACAGTGCAGTATCCTTAGTATTCAAGAAGTTACGCTTTATAGATTCTTACATAGTGTTGTATCGTTACTTTTCAATAAGTTAAACATGTAGATTCTCACACAGGGTTGAATGGGTAATTTTCCATAATGTACATGTGTAGATACTCTAGAAAATGTTTTATCCTTAGTACACAGTATTGTATATTTTGTTTTCATTATATTAACATGAAACTTCTTTTTTTTTAATTTTTTTCCAGTTTAAATTTAGATAAGAAACAAGGTTGCTTCACAAGTCAGTTCCAGGTCCCTCTCCCATTCCCTCCCTTCCTCCCATGCCCTCCTCCCCCCTTAACCCCTCATTTCCCCAGGGAGGCTGAGGCCCTCCATGGGGGTGTGCATAATTTGTCATTTCATATAGGGCAGGGCCTATACCCTTCCCCACGAGTTCAGGGTGAGAGTGCACCTCACATTGTTCTATGGGAGTCCAAAGTCCGTGTGTATAGTTGGGATGGGTACTGATCTGCTGCCCAAGGCTCAATAGATTCCCTAGGCCTCTTCACTGACACCCAGATTCAGGGGGTCTTGATCAGTCCCATGCTGGATTCCCAGGCTGATGCCTGGGATTCAAGAGTTAACCTTTGTCTGGTCAGCTGTTTCTGGGGTTAAACCAGCCCAGTCTTAATCCCTTTGATCATCAGTCCTCCCTCTCTGTTACTGGCTTTCTTGAGTTCGGCTCAGTACTTAACCAAGGCAGTCTGCCTCTTCTTCGATCAGCCACTAAATAAAGTTTCTGTTTCCCAGACTCTCTGGCCATAGGATTGTAGGCTGGCATTCCCCAGATCTATGTCTAAAATCCATATATGTGAGAGTACATGCCATGTTTCTCTTTTTGTGACTGGGTTACCTCAGTCAGGATGGTTTCTTCTAGTGTCATCCATTTGCCTGCGAATCTCATGATTCCATTATTTTTTTCTGCTGAATAGTACTCCATTGTGTAGATGTACCACATTTTCTCTATCCACTCTTCAGGTGAGGGACATCTAGGTTGCTTCCAAGTTCAGGCAATTACAAATAAAGCTGCTATGAACATAGTGGAACAGACATCTTTGTTGTATGAATGGACATCTTTTGGATATATGCTTAAGAGGGAATTGCTGGGTCTTGTGGTAGGTTTATTCCCATTTTTCTGAGGAATCTCCATACTGATTTCCAAAGTGGCTGAACCAGTTGGCACTCCCACCAGCAATGGAGGAGTGTCCCCCTTTCACCACATCCTCTCCAGCATAAATTGTCATTGGTGTTTATTATTTTAGCCATTCTGACAGGAGTGAGATGGTATCTCAGAGTGGCTTTGATTTGCATTTCCCGGATGGCTAAGGATGTTGAGCACTTTCTCAATTGCCTCTCAGCCATTTTAGACTCCTCTATTGAAAACTCTCTATTTAGTTCTGCAGCCCACTTTCTAATAGGGTCCTTTGGTGTTTTGGAGACTTGCTTCTTGAGTTCTTTGTAAATTTTGGAGATCAACCCTCTGTCAGATGTGGGATTAGTGAATATTTTTTCCCATTCTGTGGGCTGCCTTTTTGTCTTGCTGACTGTGTCCTTTGCCTTACAGAAGATTCTCAGTTTCATTGGTCCCATTTATTAATTGTTTATCTCACTGTCTGTGCTACTGGTGTTATGTTCAGGAAGCTGTCTCCTGTACCAATTCGTTCAAGGGTACCACCCACTTTCTCTTCTAAGAGGTTCAGTGTGGTTGGATTTATGTTGAGGTCTTTGATCCATTTAGACTTAAGTTTTGTGCATGGCGATAAACATGGATCGATCTGCATTCTTCTACATGCCAGTCTCCAATTATACCAGCACCATTTGTTGAAAATGCTTTCTTTATTCCATTGTATATTTTTAGCTTCTTTGTCAAAGATCAGATGTTCATACGTGTGTGGGTTAATACCCGGATTTTCAATTCGATTCCATTGGTCTACCTGTCTATTTTTGTGCCAATACCAAAATGTTTTCAGGATTATACCTCTATAATAGAGCTTGAGGTCCGGGATGGTGATGCCTCCGGATGTTGCCTTGTTGAACAGCGTTGTTTTGGCTATCCTGGGTCTTTTGTTTTTCCATACAAAATTGATTAATGTTCTTTCAAGGTCTATGAAGAATTGTGCTGGGATTTTAATGGGGATTGCATTGAATCTGTAGATTGCTTTTGGCAGGATTGCCATTTTTACTACATTGATCCTACCTATCCAAGAGCATGGGAGATCTTTCCATTTTCTGAGGGCTTCTTTAGTTTCTTCCTTTAAAGATTCAAAGTTCTTATGATACAGGTCTTTCACTTGTTTGGTTAGCGTTACCCCAAGGTAGTTTATGTTGTTCGTGGCAATTGTAAAGGGTGATGTTTCTCTGATTTCTTTGTCAGCCCTTTTATCATCTGTATATAGTAGGGATACTGATTTTCTTGAATTGATCTTGTAGCCTGCCACTTTGCTGAAGGTGTTAATCAGCTGTAAGTGTTCCCTGGTAGAGTTTTTTGGGTCATTGATGTAAACTATCATATTGTCTGCAAACAGTGAAAGTTTGACCTCTTCCTTCCCAATTTGTATCCCTTTGATCCCCCTTTGTTGTCGTATGGCAATAGCTAGAACTTCAAGTACCATGTTGAAAAGGTAAGGAGAGAGTGGATAGCCTTGTTTTGTTCCTGATTTTAGAGGAATTGCGTTGAGTTTGTGTCCATTTAGTTTGATGTTGGCTGTTGGTTTACTGTATATAGCTTTTATTATGTTTAAGTATGTCCCTGTTATCCCAGATCTCTCTAAGACCTTTATCATGAAGGGGTGTTGGATTTTGTCAAAGGCTTTTTCAGCATCTAGTGAGATGATCATGTGATTTTTGTTTTTCAGCTTCTTTATATGGTGGATTACATTGATGGATTTTCGTATGTTGAACCATCCCTGCATCCCTGGGATGAAACCTACTTGATCGTGGTGAATGATTGTTTTGATGTGTTCTTGGATCTGATTCGCCAGAATTTTATTGAGTATTTTTGCATCAATGTTCATGAGGGATATTGGTCTGAAGTTCTCTTTCTTAGTTGTATCTTTGTGTGGCTTGGGGATCAAGGTTATTGAAGCCTCATAGAAAGAGTTTGGCAAAGACCCTTCTGCTTCTATTGTGTGGAACACTTTGAGAAGAATTGGTATAAGCTGTTCATTGAATTTCTGGTAGAATTCTTCACTGAGGCCATCTGGACCTGGGCTTTTTTTGGTTGGGAGACTTTTGATGACAGCTTCTATTTCCATAGGAGTTATAGGTCTATTTAAATTGCTTATCTGTTCTTGATTTAGTTTTGGCAAATGATAGCTGTCCAGGAAGTCATCCATTTCCTTTAAATTTTCGAATTTTGTGGAGTACAGGTTTTCAAAGTATGACCTAATGATTCTCTGGATTTCCTCAGAGTCTGTTGTTATGTCCCCCTTTTCATTTCTAATTTTGTTAATTTGCATAGTCACTCTCTGCTGTTTGGTAAGTTTGGACAAAGGTTTGTCTATCTTGTTGATTTTCTAAAAGAACCAACTCTTCGTTGCATTGATTCTTTGTATTGTTTTCCTGGTTTCTACTTTATTGATTTCAGCCCTCAATTTGATTATTTCCTGTCGTCTAGTCCTCCTGGGGGAGTTTGCTTCTTTGTGTTCTAGAGCTTTCAGCTGTGATGTTAATTCTCTGATATAACTGTTCTCCTGTTTCTTCATGTGAGCACTTAGCACTATGAACTTGCCCCGTAGCACTGCTTTCAAAGTGTCCCATAAGTTTGGGTATGTTGTGTCTTCATTCTGATTGAATTCGAGGAAGTCTTTAATTTCATTTTTAATTTCCTCTTTGACCCAGGGATGGTGCAGTTGAGCATTATTCAATTTCCATGAGTTTGTAGGTTTTCTGCAATTTGTGTTGTTGTTGAATTCTAATTTTAAGGCATGGTGGTCTGATAAGATGCATGGAGTTATTCCAATTTTTTTGTAGCTGCTGAGGTTTGATATGTTGCCAAGTATGTGGTCGATTTTTGAGAAGGTTCCATGTGGTGGTGAGAAGAATGTATATTCTTTTTTATGTGGTTTAAATGTTCTATAGATATCTGTTAATCCCAGTTGGGTCATTACTTCTATTAGACCTTTTGCTTCTTTGTTGAGTTTCTGTTTGGTATTCCTGTCCAGTGGTGAGAGCGGTGTGTTGAAATCTCCCACTATAACTGTGTGGGGCTTTAGATGATATTTAAGTTCTAATAATGTTTCTTTAACAAATGTGTATGCCTTTGTATTTGGGGCATAGATGTTCAGGATAGACACTTCCTCTTGGTGGGTTTCACCTGTGATGAGTATGTAATGACCTCCTTCATCTCTTTTGATTGATTTCATTTTAAAGTCTAGTTTTTTAGATATTAGGATTGCTACCCCTGCTTTTTTCTTGGGTCCATTTGATTGAAAAATTTTTCCCAACCTTTAATTCTCAGGTAATGTCTGTCTTTAAGGGTGAGGTGTGTTTCTTGTATGCAGCAGAAGGAAGGGTTCTGTCTTCGAATCCAATCTGCTAGTCTGTGTCTTTTTATGGGTGAGTTAAGGACATTAATATTGAGGGATATTAATGACCAATGATTGCTCATCCTTCTTCGATTTGCGATGGTTGTTGGTGGTGGAATTATATGTGGAATTTCACCCCTTTGTTCTTTTGGCTGTTGGTAGAGAGGGATTCTCTAATGCTTATGTTTTTCTGGTTGTAGTTAGCTTCCTTGGGTTGGAGTTTTCCTTCCAAAATTTTCTGTAGGGCTGGGTTAGTGGACACATATTGCTTGAATCTAGTTTTGTCGTGGAATATCTTGTTTTCTCCGTCTATAGTGATTGAGAGCTTTGCCGGGTATAGTAGTCTGGGCTGGCATCCATGGTCTCTTAGTGTAGGTAGAATATCTATCCAGGACCTTCTGGCTTTCAGCGTTTCCATGGAGAAATCAGGTGTAATTCTGATAGGTCTGCCTTTATATGTTACTGGACCTTTTTCCTTAGCTGCTCTTAATATTCTTTCTTTATTCTGTATGTTTGGGGTCTTGATTATTATGTTGCAAGGGGATTTTTTTGTGGTCCACTCTATTTGGTGTTCTGTAGGCTTCTTGTACCTTCATTGGCATGTCTTTCTTAAGGTTGGGAAAGTTTTCTTCTATGATTTTGTTGAATATGCTTTCTGCCCCTTTGAGGTGGATTTCTTCTCCTTCTTCTATACCTATTATTCTTAGGTTTGGTCTTTTCATGGTGTCCCATATTTCCTGGATGTTTTGTGTTAAGGATTTGTTGGATTTAAGGTTTTCTTTGGTTGATAAATCCATTTCTCCTAGCGTATCTTCAACACTTGAGATTCTCTCTTCCATCTCTTCTATTCTGTTGGTAATGCTTGTATTGGTAGTGCCTGACTGTTTGTCCAGCTTTTCTATTTTCTGCCTTTCTTCAGATTGTGTTTTTTTAATGTATCTATTTCAGTTTTCAACCCTTGCAATGTTTGCATTGCTTCTTGCCATTTTCTGGCAGAGCCCAGGCAACTGGCG
>NW_024429214.1:12352948-12457214 GCF_017639785.1 Mesocricetus auratus | reverse complement strand
TCACCATTATTTACTATTACAGGAAACCATCAGAAACAGGACTCTTCCTATATATTTATAAAACACACATCAGATACCATACAGGTCTGCCAGGTCCTCTGGAACAAGGCAATGATTTAATATATAATGTATTAGTAGGTAATGTGTTGGAAGCTTCAGAATTTCATAAGAAACACCATGTTAACAGCAAAAGCTTAACGAAGTATTTTTCTATCACCTGGAAACAAGCCAAAGAAATAGTAAGAAATTGCCCCAGTTGCATATTCTACAATCAAACTCCCTTAACAGCAGGTTGTAATCCTAATGGTATTCACAAAAATGAACTTTTGCAAATGGATGTATTTCACTTCCCAGAATTTGGCAGTTTGAAATATGTACACCATACCATAGACACGTTCTCAGGATTCCAATGGGCTAATGCCCTCAGCTCTGAAAAAGCTGACTCTGTTATTACACATATCTTAGAGGTGATGGCTGTTAAGGGTATTCCTAAAACAATAAAAACTGACAATGCTCCAGCATATGTCTCCAGTAAATTGGCTTCATAAACAGCCAGGCAGAACAATATGTTACACGTGGAGAATCTCACACAGCATTGCATCGTTAGTTTTGAAGATTTTAAGCATGTAGATTTTTACACAGTGTCCTATTGCTTGTTTTCAAGCAGTTACACTTATTAGATTCTCACACAGTATTGTATCGTTACTTATCAATGATAAGGTACACGTGTAGATTATCACGCAGCATTTTAGCGTTAGTTTTCAATAAGTTACACGTGCAGATTCTCACACAGTGTTGGATCATTAGTTTTCAATAAGTTCCACCTGTTGATTCTCACACAGCTTGTATTGCTAATTTTCAATGCGGTACACTTATTGAATCTCACACAGCGTTGTATCGTTAGTTATCAATAAGGTACGTGTGAAGAATCTCACACAGTTTTGTATCAATATTTTGCAAGAAATTGCACATGTAGATTCTCACACAGTGTTGAATTTTTTGTTTTGAAGAAGTAACACGTGTAGATTCTCACACAGTGTTGTATCGTTAGTTTTCAATAAGTTAAACGTGTAGATTCTCACACAGCTTGTATTGCTAGTTTCAGTAAGATACAGGTGTAGAATCTCACACAGCATTGTATCATTAGCTTTCAAGAATTTAAACATGTAGGGAGGGTCTCACACAGTTGTGTATCACGTGTTTTGATGTAATTACACTTATGGATTCTCACACATTTTTGTATCGTTAGTTATCAATAAGGTACACGTGTAGTTTCTCAAACAGTTTTGTATGGATAGTTTTCAATAACTTACATCTGTAATTTCACACACATCTTTGTATCATTTGGTTTCAATTAGGTATATGTGTGAGATATCACACAGCCTTGTATGTTAGTTTTCAATATGATACACATGTAGAATCTCACACAGCATTGTATCGTTAGTTTTCAATAAGGTACACGTGGAGAATCTCACACATCGCTGTATCATTAGTTATCAATGAGGTACACGTGTAGATTCTCACACAGCTTGTATTGCTAGTTTTCATTGAGGTACACTTGTTGAATCTCACAAAGTGTTGTATCACTAGTTTTCAATAAGGTACATGTGAAGAATCTCACACAGTGTTGTTTCGATATTTTCAAAGAAGTTGCACTATGTAGAATCTCACACAGTGTTGTGTTGTTTGTTTTTACGATATAACATGTGTAGTTTCTCACACAGTGTTGTATTGTTAGTTTTCAAGAAGGTAGACATGTATATTCTCACACAGTGTGCTATCGTTAGTTTTCAAGAAGTTAAGCCTACTGATTCTCACAAAGAATTGTATCATTAGTTTTCAATAATTTACACTTGTAGATACTCACACAGTGTTGTATCGTTAGTTTTCAAGAAATTATACATGTAGTTTCTCATACAGTGTTGTGTTGATAGTTTCCCAGAAGTAACAAGTTTAGATTCTCACAATGTGATGTATCTTTAGTTTTCAATAAGTTACACGTGTAGATACTTACACAGTGTTGTATCTTTATTTTTCAAATAGTTACACCTGTAGATTCTCACACAGCGATATGTCGTTAGTTTTCAATAATGTACATATGTAGAGTCTCACAAATCGCTGTATTATTAATTATCAATAAGTTACACGTATAGATTCTCACACAGTGTTGTATCGTTATTTTCAATAAGTTACACATGTAGATTATCACCCAGCGTTTTATCGTTAGTTTTCAATAAGTTACACGTGTAGAATCTCACAGAGTTGTATCGTTAATTTTGAAGAAATTACTCATGTAGTTTCTCACACAGTGTTGTATCTATATTTTCCAAGAATTTACATGAGTAGATTCTTAAACTGTGTTGTATTGTTCGGTTTCAATAAGGTACAAGTGCAATTTATCAAACAGTAATGCATGGTTAGTTTCCAATAAGTTACTCCTGTAGAATCTCACACAGCTTTGTATCATTAGTTTTCAATAAGGTACACGAGTAGATTCTCACACAGCGTTGTATCATTAATTTTAATAAGATACACCTGTATATTCTCACACAGCTTTGCATCGAAAGTTTTCAATAAGGTACACGAGTAGATTCTCATACAGCGTTGTTTTGTTAGTTATCAATATGTTACACGTGGAGAATCTCACACAGCATTGTATCGTTAGTTTTGAAGATTTAAGCATGTAGATTTTTACACAGTGTCCTATTGCTTGTTTTCAAGTATTTACGCTTATTAGATTCTCACACAGTATTGTATAGTTAGTTATAAATAAGGTGCACGTGTAGATTATCACGCAGCATTTTAGCATTAGTTTTCAATAAGTTACACGTGCAGATTCTCAAACAGTGTTGGATCATTAGTTTTCAATAAGTTCCACCTGTTGATTCTCACACAGCTTGGATTGCTAATTTTCAATGTGGTACACCTATTGAATCTCACACAGCTTTGTATCGTTAGTTTTCAACAAGGTAAATTTGAAGAATCTCACACAGTTTTGTATCGATATTTTGTAAGAAGTTGTACATGTAGATTCTCACACAGTGTTGCATCGTTTGTTTTCAATAAGATACACATGTAGATACTTACACAGTGTTGCTTCTTTATTTTTCAAATAGTTACACCTGTAGATTCTCACACAGCAATGTGTCATTAGTTTTCAATAATTTATACAAGTAGAATCTCACACAGAGTTTTATAGTTAGTTTTCAATAAGGTACAGTTGTAGAATCTCACACAGCTTTGTTTCTTTGTTTTCAATATGGTACATGTGTAGAATCTCACAGAGCATTGTTTTGTCAGTTTTCAAGAAATTACGCATGTAGTTTCTCACACAGTGTAGTGTCGGTAGTTTCCCAGAAGTTACAAGGGTAGATTCTTAAACTGTGTTATATCATTAGTTTTCAATAAGTTCCACCTGTAGATTTTCACACAGCATTGTATCATTAGTGTTGTGTCAATAGTCTCCAAGAAGTTACAAGTGTAGATTCTCACACTGTGTTGTATCTTTAGTTTTCAATAAGTTACAAGTGTAGATACTCACACAGTGTTGTATCTTTAGTTTTCAAAAAGTTACACCTGTAGATTCTCACACAGCTTGTATAGCTAATTTTCAATAAGGTATATGTGTAAAATCTCACACATCGCTGTATTGTTAGTTATCAATAAGGTACACGTGTAGATTCTGACATACCATTGTTTGTTATTTTTCAATAAGGTACACGTGTAGAATCTCACACATCGTTGTATCGTTAGTGTTCAATAATGTACACGAGTAGAATCTTACACAGTGTTTTATCATTAGTTTTTCAAGAAGTTACATATTTGCTTTCTCACACAGTGTTTTATCGATAGATTCCAAGAAGTTACAGATGTAGTTTCTCACACAAGGTTATAAGGCTAGTTTTGAAGAAGTTATGCTTGTACATTCTCACACAGTGTTGTATCATTAGTTTTCAAGAAGTAACATGTATAGATTATCACACAGTGTTGTATCGTTTATTTTCTATAAGAAACACATGTAGATTCTCACACAGGGTTGTATCGTTGGTTTTCAAGAAGTTAATTTTCGCGAAGTAACACATGTAGGTTCTCAACCCTAACCCTAACCCTAACCATAAACCTTACCTAACACTATCCCTAACCTGAAATGTAAATCTAACTGTGTGATTATCACACAGTTTGTACCGTTTATTTCAAGAAGTTACAATTGCAGATTCTCACTCAGAGTTATATCGTTAGTTTTCAATGTTACACGTGTAGATTCTCACACTGAGTTGTATCGTTTGTTTTCAAGAACTTAAGCATGTAGTTTCTAACACTGTGCTGTATCGTTAGTTTTGAATTAGTTACACGTGTAGATTCTCAAACCATGTTGTATCATTAATTTTCAAGGCGTTACTAATGTAGTTTCTCACACAGAGTTATTTCTTTAGTTTTCAAGAAGTTATGCGTTTAGTTTGGAACTCAGTGTTATATCGTTAATTTTTAAGAAGTTAAGTATATAGATTCTCAAACAGTGTGTTTTCGTTATTGTTCAAGAAGTTAAACACATACTTTCTCACACAGTGTTTCTTTTCAAGAAGTTACACTTGCAGATTATCACACAAGTTTGTTTGGTTATATTTAAATAAGTTACACGTGTAGCTAATCACAAAGTGTTGAATTGTGAATTTTCATTAAGATACACGCGTATATTCTCACACAGTGTTGTATAGTTAGTTTTCAAGAAGTTAAAAATGTAGTTTCTCACACAGTGTTCTATCTTTAGTTTTCACGAAGGTAAACACGTAGTTTCTCACACTGTGTTCTATGTATTCTTTTCAAGAAGTTACACTTGAAGATTCTCACACAGTATTGTATCATTACTTTTCAAAAAGTTACACGTATAGATTGTTACTCAGTGTTGTATCATTACTTTTCAAAAAGATACACGTGTAGATTCTCACACATTGTTTTATTGTAGCTTTTCATGAAGTTACACATGAAGTTTTATGTAGTTTGTTTTTAAGAAGTTACACATGTAGATTATCACACAATGTTGTACCATTAATTTTCAAGAAGTTACATTTATAGATTCTCACACAGTGTTGTATCGTTTATTTTCACTAAGATACACGTGTAGATTCTAACACATTGTTGTATCATTAGTTTTCACAAAGTTACTAATATAGTTGCTCACACAGAGTCTTTTCGTTAGTTTTCAAGAAGTTATGCATGTAGTTTCAAACACAGTGTTGTATCGTTAGTTTTCAAGAAGTTAAACACGTCGTTTCTCACACTGTTGTATTGTTTGTTTTCAAGAAGTTACACCTGTAGATTCTCTCACAGTATTGGATCATTAGATTTCAAGTGTTGGACAGTTAGTTTTCAAGGAGTTACACGTGAAGATTCTCAGACAGTGTAGATTCTTTTATTTTCAAGAAGATATGCACATAGATACTCACACAGTGTTGTATCATTTCTTTTTAAGAAGTTACACCTGTAGATTCTCTCACAGTGTTGTATCGTTACTTTTCAAATGTTACACATGTAGTTTCTCAAACAGTGTTGTGTCGTTAATTTTTATAAGTTACACGTGGAGAATCTCACACTGTGTTGTATCATAAGTTTTCAAGAACTTACATATATAGATTCTCACTCAGTCTTGTATCATTGGTTTAAATAAGTTACACGTGTGAATTCTCACACAGTGGTGTATCGTTAATTTTCAAGAAGTTACGCATGTAGTTCCTCACACAGTGTTGTATTGATGGTTTTCAAGAAGTATCGCTTATAGATTCTCACACAGATTTGTCTTGTTAGTTTTCAACAAGTTACGTATTTACTTTCTCTTACTTTCTCACACAGTGTTATAATGATAATTTCCAAAAGTTACAGATGTAGTTTCTAACACAATCTTATAAGGCTAGTTTTGAAGAAGTTACATGTGTAGATACTCACACAGTGTTGCATCGTTAGTTTTCAATAAGATTCTCACACAATGTTGTATCATTTGTTTTCACGATGTTACTCACGTAGTTTCCCACAAAGTGTTGTTTTCAATAAGATACATGTATAGATGTGCAGGCATCTTTGTATCGTTAGTTTTCCAGAAGTTACTCATGTCGTTTATCACACTGTATTGTATCATTACTTTTCAAGAAGTTATACATGTAGTTTCTCACACAGTGTTGTATTATTTTTCAAGAAGATAAACGTGTAGATTCCGAGAGAGTTTTGAGTCAATTGTTTTAAAGAAGTTACACATATAGATTCAAACACAGTTTTGTATTGTTACTTTTCAATAAGAGTTTCTCACACAGTGTTGTATCATTAGTATTGTTAGTTTTCAAGCACTTACACGTGTAGATTCTCAAGGCAGTGTTGTATCTTTAGTTATCAAGATGTTATGCTTATAGAGTCTCACACAGTGTTGTATCATTAGTTTTCAATACGTTACATTGTAGATTCTCCTACAGTGTTTTATCTTTAATTTTCAATAAGTTACAACTGTAGATTCTCAGACAGTGTTGTATCATTAGATTTCCAGAAGTTATTAATGTAGTTAGTTTCTCACACCGAGTTATTTCGTTAGTTTTCAAGAAGTTATGCATTCAGTTTAAAACTCAGAGTTGTATTGTTAGGTATCCAGAAGTTACATAGATACTCATTAACTGATGTATCATTAGTTTTCAACAAGTTACATACATATATACTCACACAGTGTTGTATCGTTTGTTTTTAAGAAGTTACACATGTCGATTCTCTCAGTTTTGTATCGTTAGTTTTCAATATGTTTTGCATGTAGTTTCTCAAACAGTGTTTTGTCGTTAATTTTTATAAGTTACACGTGGAGATTCTTCCACTGTGTTGTTTCGTTAGTTTTCAAGAACTTACATATATATAATCTCACTCAGTGTTGTATCTTTAGTTTTCAATATGTTACAAGTGTAGATTCTCACACAATGTTGTCTTGTTAGTTTTCAAGGAGTTACTTATATAGATTCTCACACAGTGCTGTATTGTTAGTTTTTAATAAGTTACAAATGTTAAAAAGTTGTATCAATTCTTTTCAAGGTGTTACACATGTAGTTTCCCACAAAGTGTTGTTTCCTTTGTTTTCAATAAGTTATGTGTATAGATGTGCAGGCAGCTTTGTATCATTAGTTTTCAATAAGTTACACATGTAGTTTCACTCAATGTGTTGTATCATTACTTTTCAAGAAGATACACATATAGTTTCTCAAACAGTGTAGTATTGTTAGTTTTCAATAAGTTATACGTGTAGATTCTTAGACAGTGTTGTTTCGTTAATTTTCAATTAGTTACAATTTTAGATTCTCCCACAGTGTTTTATTGTTAATTTTCAGTGAGTAACACGTGTAGATTCTCAGAGAGTGTTATATAGTTAGTTTTCACTAAGTTACACATGTAGATTCTCAATCAGTGGAGTATCGTTAGTATTCAAGTAGATACGCAACTAGTTTCTCACACAGTGTTGTATTGTTAGTTTTCAGTAAGTTACACGTGGAGATTATCACACAGCATTGTATTGTTAGTTTTCAGTAAGTGACACGTGTAGATTATCACACAGCGTTTTATTGTTAGTTTTCAATAATGTACATGAGTAGAATCTCACACATCATGGTATCCTTAGTTTTCAATAAGGAATACGTGAATAATCTCACACAGCGTTATAGGGTTAGTTTTCAATAAGTTACACGTGTAGATTATCACACAGCGTTATAGCGATAGTTTTCATTAAGTTACACCTATAGAATCACACATAGTGTTGTATCGTTAGTTTTCACTAAGGTACACGTGAAGAATCTCACACAGCGTTGTTTACTTAGTTTTCAATGAGGTACACGTGTAGAATCTCACACAGAGTTGTATCGTTAATTTTCAAGAAGTTACGCATGTAGATCCTCACACAGTGTTGTATTGATGGTTTTCAAGAAGTATCGCTTATAGATTCTCACACAGATTTGTCTTGTTAGTTTTCAACAAGTTATGTATTTACTTTCTCTTACTTTCTCACACAGTGTTGTAATGATAATTTCCAAGAAGTTACAGATGTAGTTTCTAACACAATCTTATAAGGCTAGTTTTGAAGAAGTTATATGTGTAGATACTCACACAGCGTTGCATCGTTAGTTTTCAATAAGTTACACGTGTAGATTATCACACAGCTTGTATTGCTAGTTTTCAATGAGGTACACGTATTGAATCTCACACAGGTTTGTAACGTTATAAAAATAAACAAATAAAGTAATTATAGATAAATAAATAAGCCACGTAAAGATGGAAAATACACAGATAATCTGGATACTGTATGCTATTGTGTTTTTCAGTTTTTTCATTGCTCATGAAGGAACAGCTATTAAAATACACTTGATTATAAATGCTGCTGAATTAATCCAACTTCTATCTTTTGAAAATGCCTTGACTTCAAAATTTAAGTATAATGATATGTTACTTGGGAAAGGAGATTTTACTTATGTTTCCACAGAAAATGAAAAGCTGAGGATTCCTTCCAGGCCTCTGTGGTTTGATAAACCAAGATCCCCGGAAGCAGTGGGCCAGATGTTCCAAAAATTGAGACAGCTAAGATGAGGCAGCTTTACAGACCACGAAAATAAGGACTTATACAGGTTTCTGAATTTTGTCATGATCCCATGGTATGAACAGTGTCCCCTTCCAGGATGAAGCAGTTTGGAATGAGCGACATCCTAATTCCCATCTTGTTTATAAATCTTTGTTTTCATTTAAATGGGGTTGTTTATAATTTCACAGCCGATCTCTTGTAAATGGTAAAAAGGGGAATTATGTTATGGGTATGGTTTTTCATTTATTGAGACAAATTCAAGGTCAATTTTGTGATGTGTATATTTCTCCTCTTGATGAAGTATTGTGCTTATACTGATCTTTTAAAATGTAATGCATAATTAAATACAGATTATAGATATTTATTTATAATAGTCAGAATTTATAGTTAGGTAAGTTAGGTTTTCTAGATATACAGAAATATATTTGAGATAGGCAGTCTTCAAACCTTTCAACGACGTTTAGAAAACGGCATTTAAAATGGTTTAGTGTTTTTTCTTAACAATGAGAAATGTCTGCTCCTGGCAGCACCAATTACGTCTGAGAGGAAGATGGGCATTGAAGAAACTTGTTATGGAGTTTACTTTCAACATGGAAAGATTAGCCATTTGGGCAAAATACTGCTCTTGCCTAGACTGTTTGACTGTTGCTCTATAAACTGGACATGCAGGACCCACAGGGAAGTGACTGCTGAACTCAGTCTTACAGGGTTCCTGCTTCATGGAAGAGTCTACAAGACTTTCTGCAGGACACAGAGAAATGACTGACAGACTGCCAATGCAGGTGAAAAGTTTTGAAATTTCCTGATTTGCTGAGAAATCTTCTGGATACATGGTGGCCTATGGGATGAAGATGGATGCCCCAACATTACAGAGGAACTTCGGGTGACTGTCCAGGCAGTGAGATATCTCTGTCAATCCTAGTGTTTATATATTATCCTTCTGTGGTCTTTGATGGAGTTGAAGACAGATAGTTATAATTATAGTTTTCCTTAGTTATGATGAAAGATAAGCTACATATAGAACTTTGGACCCACAAGGATGGGATGGATGATATTTTTTTAAATCTTGCTAAAATATTGTAACTATGTTCTTACTTGATAACTGTTCTGTTATATACAATTTGACTATGTTAAAGTTAAGAGCTTTCTTTTTGTTTAAACAGAAAAGAGGAGATGTTGGGAAAGTCTTTTGCCAATAAAGCACTGTTGACCCAGGAGGAATCTAGATAGGTGGGACTAGGAGTCCAGGAGGATTCTGGGAAGGAGAATCACAGGAAAGTCAACATGTAACGCCATGGGGTAGGAAGCCTGGAACTATTCTCCGGTAAGAAACATACTTAGATTAACAATTATGGGATAATTACTTAAGTCAGAGCTAGGCAGTAAGAAACAAGCAAGGCCAACAGCTTCATAATTAATACAACCTCCTGTGTGTTTATTTGGGACTGATGCGGCTCTAGAAGCAGGCTGACGGGAAGGCTTCTCTCAAGGAAAACGCTTCTCTTTACAGGTACTCATGTAGAATCTCACACAGAATTGTATTGATAGTTTTGAAGAATTTACTCATGTAGTTTCTCACACAGTGTTGTATTGCTTGTTTTCAAGTAGTTATGCTTATAGATTCTCACCCAGTATTGTATCGTTAGTTATCAATAAGGTACACGTGTAGATTCTCAAGCAGCATTGTATGGTTAGTTTCAATAAGGTACACGTGTAGAAGCTCACTCAGCATTTCATAGTTAGTTTTCAAGAAATCACCCATTCAGTTTCTCAAACAGTGTTGTGTTGATATTTTCCAAAAGTTACATTGGTAGATTCTTACACTGTGTTGTATCATTAGTTTTCCGTAAGTTACACGTGTAGATATATACACAGTGTTGTATCTTTAGTTTCCAATAAGTTACACCTAAAGATTCTCACACAGCATTGTATCTTTAGTTTTCAATAAGGTGCAGGTGTTGAAATCACAAAGCGTTGTATTGTTAATTTTCAATAAGGTATAGGTGTACATTATCATATAGCGTTGTAGCGTTATTTTTCTTTTCTTCATACATTTATTATTTTTTAACATATACATGCAAATATTTTCTTTTTTAATTTATTTTTCAGTTTAAATTTAGATAAGAAACAAGCATGCTTCACAAGTCAGTTGCAGGTCCCTCTCCCTTTCCCTCCCCTCCTCCCATGCCCTTCCCCCAACCCCCCCATTATCCCCTCATTTCCCTGTAGATTCTCACACATCCTTGTGTCCTTAGGTACACGTGTAGAATGTCACACATAGCTGTATCGTTAGTTATCAATAAAGTACACGTGTAGATTATCACACAGAGTTGTATCGTTAGTTTTCAATAAGGTACACATGTAGAATTGCACACAGGTTTGTATCGTTAGTTTTCAATAAGGTACATGTGTAGAATCTCACACAGCCTCATATTGTTAGTCTTCAATAAGGTACATGTGTAGATTATCACACAGCATTGTACCGTTAGTTTTCAATAATTTACATATGTAGATTCTCATACAGTGTTGGGTTGTTAGTTTTCAATAAGTTACACCTGTAGATTCTCACACAGCATTTTATCATTAGTTTTCAAGAAATTATGCCTGTAGTTTGTCACACAGAGTTCCAAGAAGTTACTCGGGTAGATTCTTAAACTGTGTTGTCTTGTTAGTTTTCAATATCTTACACATGTAGATTCTCACACAGCTTTGTTTCATTAGTTATCAATAAGGTAGATGTGTAGAATCTCTCAAATAGTTGTATTGTTAGTTTTCACTTAGTTACACGCATAGCTTATCACAAAGCATTGTATCGTTAGTTTTTAATAAGTTATACGTGTAGAATCACACACAGTATTCTGTCGTTATTTATTATTATTTACACGTGTAGATTTTCACACAATGTTGGATCATTTGTTTTCAATAAGTTACACTTGTAGGTTCTAACACAGCATTGTATCATTTGTTTTCAATAAGTTACACATTTAGAATCTCACACAGTGTAGTTTCGTTAGTTTTCAATAAGGTAAACGTATAGAATCTCACACAGCGTTGTATCATTAGTTTTCAAGAATTTATGTATAATTTCTCACACAGTGTTGTGTTACTGGTTTCCAACATGTTACACGGGTACATTCTTAAACTGTGTAATATCGTTAGTTTTCAATAAGTTACACGTGTAGATACTTACATAGTGTTCTGTCTTTAGTTTTCAATAAGTTACACCTGTAGATTCTCACACAGAGTTTTGTCATTAGTTTTCAGTAAGGTCCACCTGAAGAATCTTAAACAGAGTTGTTTTTTTAGTTTTCAAGAAGTTACATAGGCAGTTTCTCAAAAAGTGTGGTATTGCTATTCTCAAGTAGGTACACTTATAGATTCTCACACAGTTTTGAATTTCTAATCTTCAAGAAAATAGGCATGTAGTTTCTCACACAGTGTTGTATCGACATTTTCCAAGAAGTTACTCATGTAGATTCTCAAACAGCGTTGTATCGTTAGTTTTCAATAAGTTACACCTGTAGATTTTCACACAGCTTTGAATCCTTAGTTTTCAATAAGGTATACATGTAGATTCTCACACAACATTGTATCATTAGTTTTCAATAAGTTACAAGTGTAGATTCTCACACAGTGTTGCATCGTTAGTTTTCAAGAAATTAGGCAGGTTGTTTCTCACACAGTGTTGTGTCGATAGTTTCCAAGAACTTAAACGGGTAGATTCTTAACCTGTGTTTTATTGTTAGTTTTCAACAAGTTACACGTGTAGATACTTAAATAGTGTTGTGTCTTTTGTTTTCAATACCTTACATTTATAAATTCTCACACAGCATTGTACCATTACTTTTTAATAAGGTACAAATGTACATACTCACACAGCATTGTATCGCTACTTTTCAATAAGGGACACGTGTAGACTCACACACTGGGTTGTATAATTTGTTTTCAATAAGATAGATATGTAGAATCTCACACAGCATTATATCCTTAACTCTTCAATAAGTTACACATGTAGAAAATCACATAGTGTTGTGTTGTTAGTTTTCAATAATTTACAGGTGTAGATTCTCACACAGTGTTTATGTTAGTTTTCAGTGGGTTACACCTGTAGACTCTCACACAGCATTGTATCGTTAGTTTTCAATAAGTTCCACGGGTAGATTCTCATACATTGTTTCATAGTTAGTTTTCAATAAGGTACATATGTAAAATATCACACAGTGTTGTATCATTAGTTTTCAATAAGGTACACGTGTAGAATCGCAAAAAGGCTTGTATTGTTAGTTTTCAATAAGGTAAGCTTGTAGAATCTCACACAGTGTTGTATCATTTGTCTTCAATAAGTTACATAGCGTTGTAGAATAAATTTTCAAGAAGTTATGCATGTAGTTCCTTACACAGTGTTGTATTGATGGTTTTAAAGCAGTATCGCTTATAGATTCTCACACAGAGTGTGGATACTTACACAGTGTTGTATCTTTAGTTTTCAATAAGTTACACCTCTAGATTCTCATACAGCTTATATTGCTAGTTTTCAATGAGGGACACATGTTGAAACTCACATAGCATTGTATCATTAGTTTTCTATAAGGTACACGGGTAGAATCTCACACAGCATATTATCGTTAGTCTTCAATAAGGTACACGTGTAGATTATCACACAGCGTTGTTTTATTAGTTTAAAATAATTTACATATGTAGAATCTTACACACTGTTGGATCATTAGTTTTCAATAAGTACAACTGTAGATTCTCACACAGCATTTTATCGTTAGTTTTCAAGAAATTATGCATGTGGTTTCTCAAACAGTTTTGTGTCAATAGTTTCCAAGTTACTCGGGTAGATTCTTAAACTGTATTGTATAGTTTGTTTTCAATAAGATACATGTGTAGATACTTACACACTGTTGTATCATTAGTTTTAAATAATTTATACAGATAGAATCTCACACAGCTTTGTATAGTTTTCAATAAGGAACACGTGTAGATGGTCACACAGCATTGTATCGTTAGTTTTCAATAAGGTACACATGTAGAATCTCACACAGTATTGAATAGTTAGATTTCAATAAGTTACATATGTATAATCACACACAGTGTTGTTAGTTTTCAATAATTTACATGTGTAGTTACTCACACAACATTGTATGGTTAGTTTTCAATAAGGTACACGTGTAGAATCTCACCCAGCATTGTATCCTTAGTTTTCAAGAAGTTACTCATGTTTCTCACACAGGGTTGTATCGTTAATTTTCAATAAGATACATGTGTAGATACTCCCACAGTGTTTTATCGTCATTTTTCAATGAGTTACTTATGCACTTTCTCACACAGAGTTTTTTCATTAGTTTTCAAGAAGTTATGCGTGTAGTTTCGAACTCAGTGTTGTATAGTTTTCAAGAATTACGAATATACATAATCACACAGTTTTGTATCATTAGTTTTCAAGAAATTATACACGTAGTTTCTCTCACAGTGTTGTACCGATTTGTTTACAATAAGTTACACTTGTAGATTCTCACACAGTGTTGTATTGTTAATTTTTAAGAAGTTAAACACGTAGTTTCTCGCACAGTATTGTGTGGTTTATTTTCAATAAGTTATACTTGTAGATTCTCACACAGGTTGTGTCATTAGTTTTCAAGAAGATGCAAACATTGTTTCTCATACAGTGTTATATCATTAGATGTCAAGAAGTTACGAATATAGATACTCACACAGATTGTATTGTTAGTTTGTAGAAGTTAAACACGTAGTTTCTCACACAGTGTTGAGTTGTTTGTTTTCAATAACTTAAACGTGTAGATTCTCACACAGTGTTGTATCGTTAGTTTTCAAGAAGTTACACATATAGATTCTCACACAGTGTTGTATCGTTAGTTTTCAATAAGTTACACTTGTAGATTCTCACACAGTGATTTCATCGTTAGTTTTCAAGAAGTTACACACGTAGTTTCTCACACAGTTTTGTATCGTTTGTTTTCAAGAAGCTTACACATGTAGTTTCTCACACAGTGTTGTATCATTAGTTTTCAAGAAGTTACTAATGTAGTTTTCTCACACAGATATTATTCGTTAATTTTCAAGAAGTTATGTATTTAATTTCACACTCAGTGTTGTATCGTTAGTTTTCCAGAGGTTATGAACATAGATTCTCACACAGAGTTATATGGTTTAGTTTTCAAGAAATTACACACGTAGTTTCTCACACAGTGTTGTATTGTTTGTTTTCAAGAAGCTTATGCATGAAGTTTATAACACTGTGTTGTATCGATAGTTTTCAATAAGTTACACGTTTAGAATCTCACACAGTGTTGTATCGTTAATTTTCCATAAGATACAAGTGTAGATTCTCACACAGTGTTGTATCCTTAGATTTCAAGAAGTTACGAATATAGATTCTCACACAATGTTGTTTCTTTAGTTTTCAAGAAGTTAAACACGTAGTTTCTCACACAGTGTAGTATGGTTTGTTTTCAAGAAATTACACTTGTAGATTCACACACAGGGTTGGATCGTAAGTTTTCAATATGTTACACGTGTAGATTCTCACACAGTGTTGTGTCGCTTGTTTTCAAGAAGTTACTAATGTAGTTTCTCACACAGTTATTTCATTAGTTTTCAAGAAGTTATGCATTTAGTTTCAAACTCAGTGTTATATCGTTAGTTTTCAAGAAGTTATAAATATAGATTCTCACACAGTGTTTTATCGTTATTGTTCAAGAAGTTAAACACGTAGTTTCTCACACAGTGGTGTATCGTTTTTTTCAAGAACCTACACTTGTAGATACTCACACAGTGTTGTATTGTTAGTTTTCAATAAGTTACACATGTAGATTCTCACACAGTGTCTGTATCGTTAATTTTCAATAAGTAATACGCATGCAGATTCTCACAGAGTGTTGTATAATTATTTTTCAAGAAGTTAAACACGTAGTATCTCAGACAGTTTTGTATGGTTTGATTTCAAGAAGTTACACTTTTAGATTCCCGAAAGTGATTGTATTGTTAGTTTTCAATATGTTACACTTGTAGGTTCTCACACAGTGATGTATCATTTATTTTCATTAAGATACACGTGTAGATTCTCACACAGTGTTGTATCATTAGTTTTCAAGAAGTTATGAATGTAGTTTCTCACACAGATTTATTTCAGTAGTTTTCCAAAAGTTATGCATGTAATTTCGACCTCAGTGGTTGTATCATTAATTTTCAAGAAGGTACGAATATAGATTCTCTCACAGTGTTGTATCATTAGTTTTCAAGAAGTTACATACATGTAGTTTCTCACACAGTGTATTGTGTTTTGTTTTCAAGTAATTACACTTACTAGATTCTCACACAGTGTTGTATTGTTAATTTTTAAGAAGTTAAACACGTAGTTTCTCACACAGTGTTGTGTGGTTTATTTTCAAGAAGTTATACTTGTAGATTCTCACACAGGTTGTGTCATTAGTTTTCAAGAAGTTACACATGTAGTTTCTCACACAGTGTTGTATCGTTAGTTTTCAAGAAGTTACTAACGTAGTTTCTCACACAGAGTTATATCATTAGTTTTCAAGAAGTTACGTAGATTCAATCAGTGTTGTATGTTATTTTCAAGAGCTACATAGATCTCACGTATTGTTATTGTTTGTCAAGAAGTTAAACACGTAGTTTCTCACACAGTGTTGAGTTGTTTGTTTTCAATAACTTAAACGTGTAGATGCCCACACAGTGTTGTATCGTTAGTTTTCAAGCAGTTTCACTTATAGTTTCTCACACAGTGTTGTGTGGTTTGTTTTCAAGAAGTTATACTTGTAGATTCTCACACAGTGTTGTATCGTTAGTTTTCAAGAAGTTAGACATGTAGTTTCTCACACAGTGTTGTGTGGTTTGTTTTCAAGAAGTTACACTTGTAGATTCTCACAAAGTGTTGTCATTGTTAGTTTTCAAGAAGTTAAACACGTAGTTTCTCCCACAGTTTTGTATCCTTTGATTTCAAGAGGCGAAAACATGTATATCTCACACAGTGTTGTATCATTAGTTTTAAAGAAGTTACTAATGTAGTTTTTCCCACAGAGATATTTTGTTAATTTTCAAGAAGTTAAGTATTTAATTTCACACTCAGTGTTGTACCATTAATTTTCAAGACGTTACGAACATAGATTCTCACACAGAGTTATATGGTTAGTTTTCAAGAAATTACACACCTAGTTTCTCACACAGTGTTGTATGTTTTCAAGAGCTTACGCATGAAGTTTATAACACTGTGCTGTATCGATAGTTTTCAATATTACACGTTTAGAGTCTCACACAGTGTTTTATCGTTAATTTTCCATAAGATACAAGTGTGGATTCTCACACAGTGTTGTATCCTTAGATTTCAAGAAGTTATGAATATAGATTCTCACACAATGTTGTTTCTTTAGTTTTCAAGAAGTTAAACACGTAGTTTCTCACACAGTGTAGTATGGTTTGTTTTCAAGAAATTACACTTGTAGATTCACACACAGGGTTGGATCGTAAGTTTTCAATATGTTACACGTGTAGATTCTCACACTGTGTTGTGTCACTTGTTTTCAAGAAGTTACTAATGTAGTTTCTCACACAGTGTATTTCATTAGTTTTCAAGAAGTTATGCATTTAGTTTCAAACTCAGTGTTATATCGTTAGTTTTCAAGAAGTTATACATGTAGATTCTCACACAGTGTTGTATCGTTAGTTGTTCAAGAAGTTAAACATGTAGTTTCTCACACAGTGTATGTTTTCAGAACCTACACTTGAGTACTCACAAGCTTGTATCGTTAGTTTTGAATAAGTTACACGTGTAGATTCTCACACAGTGTTGCATCGTTAGTTTTCAAGAAGTAAATGATGTAGTTTCTCACACAGTGTTGTAGGTTTAGTTTACAAGAAGGTATACACATAGTTTCTCACAATGTGTTGTATGGTTTCTTTACAAGAAGTTAGACTTGAAGATTATCAGAAAGTGTTGTATAGTTAGTTTTCAATAAGATACACCTGTAGATAATCTCACAGTGTTGTATCATAAAATTTCAATAAGATACACCTGTAGATAATCTCACAGTGTTGTATCATAAAATTTCAATAAGATACACATCATTAGTTTTCATGAAATTACCTATATAGATACTCACAAAGAGTTGTATCATTAGATTTCAAGAAGTTATACACGTAGCTTTTCACACAGTGTTATATCGTTATTTTTCAAGAACTTACACATGTAGTTTCTAATACTGTGCTCTATCGTTAGTTATCGATAAGTTACACCTGTAGATTCTCACACAGTGTTCTATTTTATTTTTCCATAAGATACACGTGCAGATTCTCACACAGTCGTGTATCGTTGCTTTTTAAGAAGTTACTAATGTAGTTTCTCACACAGAATTATTTCATTATTTTCCAAGAAGTTGTGCGTGTAATTTCGAACTCAGTGTTGCATCGTTATTTTTCAAGAATTTACGAATATAGATTCTCACACAGTGTTGTAGCGTTATTTTTCAAGAAGTTACCCACGTATTTTCTCACACAGTGTTGTATCGTTCGTTTTCAAGAAGTTGCACTTGTAGATTCTCACAGAGGATTGGATCATTAGTTTGCAATAAGTTACATGTGTAGATTCTCAAACAGTGTTGTATCTTTGGTTTTCAAGAAGGTAAACATGTAGTTTCTCACAAAATATTGTTTGGTTTGTCTTCAAGAACTTACACTTATAGATTCTCACACTGGGTTGTATCATTAATTTTTAATAAGTTACACGTGTAGATTCTTACACACTGTTGTTTCGTTAATTTTCAATAAGATACATGTGTAGATTATCACACAGTGTTGTATCATTGGTTTTCAAGAAGCTAATAAGTGGTTTATCACACAGTGTTGTATCATTAGTTTTCAAGACGTTACAAATATATATTCTCACACCGTGTTGTATCATGTTTTCAAGATTTGACACTTGTAGATTCTCACACAGGGTTGCATCATTAGTTTTCAATAAGTTACACATGTATATTCTCACACAGTATTGTATCGTTAGTTTTCAAGAAGTAACAATTACAGATTCTCACACAGTGTTGTATGGTTAGTTTTTAAGAAATTAACACGTGTTGATTCTCAAGACAGTGTTGTATCATTAGGTATCAAGAAGTTACCCTTATAGATTTTCACACAGTGTTGTATGTTTAATTTTCCATAAGTTACACGTGTAAATTATCTGACAATGTGGTGTCCTTTATTTTCAAGAAGTTACGCATATAGTTTGAAACACAGTGTTGTATCGTTACTTTTCAATAATAAGATAATTAGTTTTCCAGAAGTAACTAATGTAGTTTCTCACACAGTTATTTCATTAGTTTTCAAGAAGTTGTACATTCTGTTTAGAATTGAGAGTTGTGTCTTTAGATTTCAAGAAGTTATGTAGATAGATTCTCACACAGTGCTGAATCATTAGTTTTCAAGATGTTAAGCACTTAGATACACACACAGTGTTGTATCGTTTGTTTTTAAGAAGTTACACATGTAGATTTCTCATAGTGTTTTATCTTTAGTTTTCAAGGTATTACCCATGTACTTTCTCAAACAGTGTTGTATCGTTAATTTTTTTAAGTTACATGTGGAGATTCTCAATCTGTGTTGTATCGTAAATTTTCAAGATGTTATACGTGTAGATTCTCAGACAGTGTTGTTTCCCTATTTTCAGTTAGCTACAGGTGTAGATTCTCACACAGTGTTGTAAAGTTAGTTTTCAAGTAGTTACACATGAAGTTTCTCACGCAGTGTTGTATAGATTGTTTTCAAAAAGTTACGCATGAACTTTCTCACACAGGGTTGTATTTTTGGTTTTCAAGAACTTACACATGTAGTTTCTAACACTGTGCTGTATTGTTAGTTTTCAATAAGTTACACGTGTAGATTCTCACACAGTGTTTTATGTTAATTTTCAATAAGTTACACGTGTAGATTCTCACAGCGTTGTATCGTTAATTTTCACTAAGATACACATATAGATTCCCACACAGCGTTGTATAATTAGTTTTCAAGAAGGTAAACATGTAGTTTCTCACACAGTGTTGTATGGTTTCTTTTCAAGAAGTTACTCTTGTAGATTCTCACACAGTGTTGTATCATTAATTTTCAATAACATCCACGTGTAGATACACACACAGTGTGGTATCGTTAGTTTTCAAGAAGTTACATGTGTAGATTCTCAGACAGTGTTGTATTGTTATTTTTCAAGAAGTTATGCTTATATTTTCTCACAGAGTGTTGTATCATTAGTTTTCAAGAAGTTATGTTTATAGATTCTCACACAGTGTTGTATCAATAGTTTTCAATACATTAAACGTGTAGATTCTCACACAGTGTTGGATCTTTAATTTTCAATAAGTTACACGTGTAGATTATCAGACATTGTTGTGTCCTTTACTGTCAAGAAGTTACACATATAGATTCAAACACAGTTTTAATCTTTAGTTTTCAAGTATTTACACATATAGTTACTCACACAGTGTTGAATCATTAGTTTTCAAGAAGTTACATGTGTAGATTCTCAGACAGTGTTTATTGTTAGTTTTGAAGTGTAGTTTCTCACACATTGTTGTACATTACTTTTCAATAAGTTACATGTGTAGATTCTCAGACAGTGTTGTTTAGTTAATTTTCAATATTACACGTGTAGATTCTCACATAAGATGTGTCATTACTTTTCAACAAATTACACGTGTAGATTCTCAGACAGTGTTGTATCCTTAGTTTTCAAGAATTCACGGGTTTACATTCTCAAGACAGTGTTGTATCCTAAGTATTCAATATATTATGCTTATAGATTCTCACACAGTTTCATATCATTAGTTTTCAATACATTACACGTGTAGATGCTCAAATAGTGTTGTATCTTTTATTTCCAATATGTTATACGTGTAGATTCTCAGACAGTGTTGTGTCCTTTATTTTCAAGTAGTTAAGCATATAGATTAAAACCCAGGGTTGTATTGATACTTTTCAATAAGAAACACGTGTACATTCTCAGACAGTGTGGTATTGTTAGTTTTCAAGTAGTTACACTTGTAGTTTCTCACACAGTGTTGTATCGTTAGTTTTCAATAAGTTACACGTGTAGAATCTCAAACATTGTTGTATCATTAGTTTTCAAGTAGTTACAAATGTAGTTCCTCACACAGTGTTGTATCCTTAGTTTTCAATAAGTTACACATGTAGCTTCTCACACAGTGTTGTATATTTTGTTTTCAAATATTACACGTGTAGATTCTCGCAAAGTGTTGTATTGTTAGATTTCAAGAAGTTTTGCATTCAGTTTAGAACTCAGTGTTGTATCCTTATATTTAAAAAAGTTACATTTATAGATACTCACATATTGCTGTATGATTAGTTTTCAATAAGTTACGAATATAGGTTCTCACTCAAATTTGTATCGTTTGTTTTCAAGATGTTAGTCACTTAGTTTCCCACAAAGTATTGTTCCTTTGTTTTCAATAAGTTATGCACATAGATGTGCAGGCAACTTTGGGTCATTAGTTTTCAATAAGTTATGTTTATAAATTCTCCCACAGTGTTGTATTGCTAGTTTTCAAGAAGTTACAAGAGTACATTCTCAAGACAGTGTCGTATCATTAGTTTTCAAGAAGATACATATGTAGCTTCTCTCACAGGGTTGTATATTTAATTTTCAATAAGTTACACTGTAGATTCTCAGACAGTGTTTTATCTTTAGTTTTCAAGTAGTTAGTCATGTAGTTTCTCAGAGTTTTGTATCATTTGTTTTCAAGTACTTACGTATATAGTTTCTAACTCAGAGTTGTATCGGTATCTTTCAAGAATTTACTCGTGTGGGTTCTCCCACAATGTTGTATCATTAGTTTTCAAGAAGTTACACGTGTAGATTCTCACACAGTGTGGTATATTTAATTTTCAATAAGTTACACATGTAGATTCTCAGAGATTGTTGTCTAATTTATTTTCAAGATGCTGCTCATATAGATTCAAACACAATGTTGTCTCATTACTTTTCAATAATATACACGTGTAGATTCTCAGACAGTGTTGTATCATTAATTTTCAATAAGTTATACTTGTAAATTGTTACACAGTGTTGTATCGTTATTTTTCCAGAAGTTACTAATGTAGTTTCTCACACAGAGTTGTTTAGTTAATTTTCCAGTAATTACGCATTCAGTTAAGAACTCAGAGTTGTATCGCTAGATTTCAAGAAGTTACATAGATAGATACTCACACAGTGCGCAATCATTAGTTTTCAAGAAGTAAGGTACATAGATAATCACACAGTGTTGTATCATTTATTTTAAGTGGTTACACATGTAGATTCTCTCCCTGTGTTTTATCATTAGTTTTCAAGATGTTATGCATGTAGTTTCTCAAACAGTGTTGTGTTGCTAATTTTTATAAATTACACGTGGAGATTCTCACACTCTGTTGTATCCTTATTTTTCAAGAACTTACTTATACACATTCTAACTCAGCGTTTTATCGTTAGTTTTCAAGAAGCTTCACCTGTGGATATTCACTCAGTGTTGTATTGTTCGATTTCAACTAGTTACATATATAAATTCTCAAAAATTGCTGTATCGTTAGTTTTCAAGAAGTTACTAATATAGGTTCTCACACAATATTGTAGTGTTTGTTTCAATATGTTGTTCAGGTAGTTTCCCACAAAGTGTTGTTTCCTTTGTTTTCAATAAGCTACATGTATAGATGTGCAGGCAGCTTTGTATCATTATTTTTCAAAAAGTTATGCATGTAGATTCTAACACAGTGTTGTATCATTTGTTTTCTAGATGTTACACATGTAGTTCCTCACACAATTTTGTATCATTAGTTTTCAAGAAGTTACATGTGTATATTGTCAGACAGTGTTGAGTCCTTTATTTTAAAGTAATTACACATGTAGATTCAAACACAGGGAAGTATCTTTACTTTCCAATAAAATACACGTGTAGATTCTCACACAGTGTTGTATCTTTAATTTTCAATTAGTTACACGTGTAGATTCTCTCACAGATTTGTATCGATAGTTTTCTAGAAGTTATACATTCAGTTTAGAAATCAGTGTTGTATCGTTAGATTTCAAGAAGTTACATATGTAGATTCTCACAAAGAGCTGTATAGTTAGTTTTCAATAATTAGGAATGTAGATTCTCACACAATGTTGAATCGTTTGTTTTCAAGATGTTACTCACATAGTTTCTGACAAAGTGTTGTTTCCTTTGTTTTCAATAAGTTAAGCTTATAGATGTGCAGGCAACTTTGTATCATTTGTATTTAAGAATTTAGGAATGTAGTTTCAAATACTGTTTTTTATTGTTCGTTTTCAAGAAGTTAACATGCAGTTACTCACACAGTATTTTATCCTTAGTTTTCAAGAACTTACACTTAAAGATTCTCACACAGTGTTGTATTGTTACTTTTCAATAAGATACACTTGTAGATTATCAGACAGTGTTGTATCATTAGTTTTCAAGTAGTTACTTATGTAGTATCTCACACAGATTCATATCATTAGTTTTCAATAAGATACTCGTGTAACTTCTCAGACAGTGTTGTGTCGTAAGTTTTCAATGAGTTACACGTGTAGATCATCAGTTAGTGTTGTATCGTTAAGTTACAAATATAGATTGAAACACAGGGTTGTATCATTACTTTTTTATTATTAAAACATTTTAATATAAATTAAATTATTTTTTAAAATTTCATACATTGCATTTTTGTCATGTTTGCTCTACTCCTCTCACTTTTATTCAGTCTTCTACCAGAACCACTCAGAATTCCATGCCTACCCTAATTTTTTTCAGTTGAAATTTAGATTAGAAACAAGGATGCTTCACAAGTCAGTACCAGGTCCCTCTTCTTTTCCCTCCCCTCCTTCCTTGCCCTCCCCCAACCCCCGCATAATCCCCTCATTTCCCCAGGGAGGGTGAAGCCCTACATGGGGGTGTCCATAGTCTGTCATTTCATACAGGGCAGGGCCTAGACCCTTCCCCAAGATTTCAGGTTGAGAGTGCATTTCACATTTTTGGATGGGAGTCCAAAGTCCGTGTGTATATACCGGATGAATACTGATCTACTGCCCAAGGATCAATAGATTACCTAGGCCTCCTCACTGAAACCCACATTCAGGGGGTCTTGATCAGTCTCATGCTGGATTCCCAGGCTGATGCCTGGGATTCAAGTGTTAACCGTTGTCAGGTCAGCTGTTTCTGGGGGTTAAACCAGCCCAGTCTTAATCCCTTTGGTGTTCAGTCCTCACTCTCTGTTACTGGCTTTCTTGAGTTCAGCTCAGTACTTACCATGGGAGTCTACCACTTCTGTCATCAACAACTGAATGAAATTTCTGTTTCTCAGAATTTCTGGCCATGGGATTGTAGGTTGGCACTCACCAGATCTATGTCTAAATCCATATATGAGAGAGTACATGCCATGGTTCTCTTTTTGTAACTGTATTACCTCACTCAGGATGGTTTCTTCTAGTGTCATCCATTTGCCTGCAAATCTCAGGATTCCATTGTTTTTTTCTGCTGAATAGTACTCCATTGTGTAAATGTACCACATTTATTCTATCCACTCTTCAGTTGAGGGGCATCAGGTTGCTTCCAAGTTCTGTCTATTACAAATAATGCTCCTATGAACATAGTGGAACAGACATCCTTATTGTATGAATGGGCAACTTTTGGATATATGCCTAAGAGTGGAGTTGCTGGGTCTTGTGATAGTTTTATTCCCATTTTTCTCAGGAATCTCCATACTGATTTCCAAAGTGGCTGAACCAGTTGGCACTCCCACCAGCAATGGAGAAGTGTTCCCCTTTCACCACATCCTCTCCAGCATAAATTGTCGTTGGTGTTTTTGATTTTAGCCATTCTGACAGGTGTGAGATGGTATCTCACAGTTATTTTGATTTGCATTTCCCGGATGGCTAGGCTGATGAGCACTTTCTAAAGTGCCTCTCAGCCATTTTAGACTCCACTATTGAAAATTCTCTATTTAGTTCTGCAGCCCACTTTTTAGTTGGATCCTTTGGTGTTTTGGAGACTTGCTTCTTGAGTTCTTTGTAAATTTTGGAGATCAACCCTCTGTCAGATGTGGGATTAGTGAATATTTTTTCCCATTCTGTGGGCTGCCTTTTTGTCTTGCTGACTGTGTCCTTTGCCTTAGAGAAGCTTCTCAGGTTCAGGAGGTCCCATTTATTAATTGTTGATCTCGCTGTCTGTGCTAGTAGTATTATGTTCAGGAAGCTGTCTCCTGTACCAATTCGTTCAAGGGTACCACCCACTTTCTCTTCTAGCAGGTTCAGTGTGGCTGGATTTATGTTGATGTCTTTGATCCATTGGGACTTATCTTTTGTGCATGGCGATAAACATGGATCGATCCGTATTCTTCTACTTGCCAGCCTCCAGTTATGGCAGCACCATTTGTTGAAGATGCTTTCTTTATTCCATTGTATATTTTTAGCTTCTTTATCAAAGTTCAGATGTTCATACGTGTGTGGGTTAATATCCGGGTTTTCAATTCGATTTCATTGGTCTCTGTCTACCTGTCTATTATTTGTGCAAATTCTAAGCTGTTTACAGGACTATAGCTCTATAATAGAGCTTGAGGTTAGGGATGGTGATGCCTCCAGACGTTGCCTTGTTTATCAGGGTTGTTTTGGCTTTCCTGGGTCTTTTGTTTTTCCATACAAAATTGATTATTGTTCTTTCAAGGTCTGTGAAGAATTGTTCTGGGATATTAATGGGGATTGCATTGAATCTGTAGATTGCTTTTGGAAGGATTGCCATTTTTACTACATTGATCCTACCTATCCAAGAGCATGGGAAGTCTTTCCATTTTCTGAGGGCTTCTTTAATTTCTTTCTTTAAAGATTCAAAGTTCTTACGATACAGGTCTTTCACTTGTTTGGTTAGCGTTAACCCAAGGTATTTTATGTTGTTTGTGGCAATTGTAAAGGGTGATGTTTCTCTGATTTCTCTTTCAGCCCTTTGATCATCTGTATATGATAGGGCTACTGATTTTCTTGAGTTGATCTTGTAGCCTGCCAATTTGCTGAAGGTGTTAATCAGCTGTAAGGGTTCCCGGGTAGAGTTCTTTAGGTCATTGATATAAACGATCATATCATCTGCAAATAGTGAAAGTTTGACCACTTCCTTCCCAATTTGTATCCACTTGATCCCCATTTGTTGTCGTATGGCAATGGCTAGAACTTCAAGTACTATGTTGAAAAGGTATAGAGAGAGTAGACACCTTTGTATTGTTCCTGATTTTAGAGGAATTGCATTGAGTTTCTGTCCACTTAGTTTGATGTTGGCAGTTGGTTTACTGTATATAGCTTTTATTATGTTAAAATGTTTCCTGGTTATCCCAGATCTCTCCAAGACCTTTATCTTGCAGGGTATTGGACTTTGTCAAAGGCATTTTCATCTATTGAGATGATCATGTGATTTTAGTTTTTCAGCATGTGTATATGGTGGATTATGTTGATGGATTTTCATATGTTGAACCATCCCTGCATCCCTGGGATTAAAACTGCTTGATCGTGGTGAATGATTGTTTTGATGTGTTCTTGGACCCGATTTTCCAGTATTTTACTGAGTATTTTTGCATCAATATTTATGAGGGATATCGGTCTGAAGTTCTCTTTCTTAGTTGTGTCTTTTTGTGGTTTGGGGATCAAGGTTATTGAAGCCTCATTGAAAGAGTTGGGCAAAGACCCTTCTGCTTCTATTGTGTGGAATACTTTGAGAACAATTGGTATAATCTGTTCTTTGAATTTCTGGTAGAATTCTGCACTGAGGCCCTCTGGACCTGGCCTTTATTTTTGTTTGGGATACGTTTGATGACTGCTTCTATTTCCATATGTCTTATAGGTCTACTTAAATTGCTTATCTGTTCTTGATTTAATTTTGGCAAGTGATCATTATCCAGGAAGTCGTCCATTTCCTTTAAATTTTCGAATTTTGTGGAGTACAGGTTTTCAAAGTATGACCTGATGATTCTCTGGGTTTCCTCAGAGTCTGTTGTTGCATCCCCCTTTTCATTTCTGATTTTGTTAATTTGCATGTTTACTCTCTGCTGTTTGTTAAGTTTGGACAAAGATTTTTCTATCTTGTTGATTTTCTCAAAGAACCAAGTCTTCATTGCATTGATTCTTTGTATTGTTTTCCTAGTTTCTATTTCATTGATTTCAGCCCTCAATTTTAATTATTTCCTGGCGTCTACTCCTCCTGGGTGAGTTTGCTTATTCGTGTTCTAGAGCTTTCATCTGTGCTGTTAATTCTCTAGTATAAATATTCTCCAGTTTCTTCATGTGGGCACTTAGTTCTATGAACTTCCCCATAGCACAGCTTTCAAAGTGTCCCATAGGTTGGCGTATGTTGTGTATTCATTCTCATTGAATTCTAGGAAGTTTTTAATTTCTTTTTTTATTTCTTCTTTGAACTTCAATGGTGCAGTTAAGCATTATTCAATATCCATGAGTTTGTAGGTTTTCTGCAATTTGTGTTTTTGTTGAATTCTAATTTTAAAGCATGATGGTCTGATAAGATGCATGGATTTATTAAAATTTTTTGTAGCTGCTGACGTTTGATATGTTGCCAATTATGTAGTCGATTTTATTAGACCCTTTGCTTCTTTGTTGAGTTTCTGTGTGGAATTCCTGTCTAGTGGTGAGAGTGGTGTGTTGAAATCTCTCACTATAACTGTGGGTGCCTTTATGTGTGATTTAAGTTCTAATAATGTTTCTTTTATGAATGTGGATGCCTTTATATTTGGGGCATAGATGTTCAGGATAGACACTTCATCTTGGTGGATTGCACCTGTGATGAGAATGTAATGTCCTGCTTCATCTCTTTTGATTGATTTTATTTTAAAGTCTAATTTGTTAGATATTAGGATTGCTACCCCTGCTTGTTTCTTGATTCCATTTGATTGAAAAAAATTTTCCCAACCTTTAACTCTCAGGTAATGTCTGTCTTTGAGTGTAAGTTGTGTTTCTTTTATAAAGCAGAAAGAAGGGTTCTGTCTTCGAATCGATTCTGTTAGCCTGTGTCTTTTTATGGGTGAGTTAAGGCCATTAATGTCGAGGGATATTAATGACCATTGCTTGCTCATCCTTCCTCCATTTGCAATGGTTGTTTTTTGTTGGGATTATGTGTGGAATTTCACCCCTTTGTTCTTTTGGCTGTTGGTAGAGAGGGATTCCGTAATGCCTATGTCTTTCTGGTTGTTCCTTGGGTTGGAGTTTTCCTTCCAGCATTTTCTGTAGGTCTGGGTTAGTGGATACATATTGTTTGAATCTAGTTTTGCCATGGAATATCTTGTTTTATCCATCTACAGTGATTGAGAGCTTTGCTGGTTATAGTAGTCTGGGCTGGCATCCATGGCCACTTAATGATGGTAGAATATCTATCTAGGTCCTTCGGGCTTTCAGAGTTTCCATGGAGAAGTCAGGTGTAATTCTGATAGGTTTGACTGTATATGTTACTTGGCCTTTTGCCTTAGCTGCTCTTAATATTCTTTCTTTATTCTATATTATGGATCTTGATTAATATGTGGCGAGGAGACTTTTGTAATGCACTCTATTTGGTGTTCTATAAGTTTCTTGTACCTTGTATCATTACTTTTCAAAAGATACACATGTAGTTTTTCACACAGTGTTGCATCTTTAGTTTTCAATAAGTTACACGTGTAGATTCTTAGACAGTATTGTATCATTAATTTTCAATAAGTTACATGTGTAGATTCTCACACAGTGTTGTGTCGTTAATTTTCAGTAAGGTACACCTGTAGATTCTCAGACAGTGTTGTATCGTTATTTTTCCAGAAGTTAATATTGTAGTTTCTCCCACAGTTTCTTATCATTAGTTTTCAAGAAATTATGCACATAGATACTCACACAGTGTTGTAACGTTTGTTTTTAAGAAATTGCACATGTAGATGCTCTCACAGTGTTGTATCATTTCTTTTCAACATGTTACGCATGTAGATTCTCAGTGTTGTGTCATTAATTTTTATAAGTTACACGTGGAGATTCTCACACTGTGTTGTACCATTACTTTCCAAGAACTTACATATATAGATTCTCACTCAGAGTTGTATTGTTAGTTTTCAAGAAGTTACACGTGTGGATTCTCACACAGTGTTGTATCGTTAGTTTTCTATAAGTTACACGTGCAGAATCTCACACAGTGTTGTATCATTAGTTTTTAATAATGACACATGTAGTATCTCACACATCGTTGTATCACTAGTTTTCAATATGGTACACGTGTAGAATCTCACACAGCATTGATTCGCTAGTTTTCGATAAGGTGAATATGTTGAATCTCTCACAACATTGTATCGTTAGTTTTCAATAAGGTACACGTGTAGATTATCACACAGTGTTGTAGCATGAGTTTTCAATAAGTTGCATGATTAGAATCTCACACACTGTTGTAACATTGGTTTTCAATAAGTTGCACATGTAGATTCTCACACAGCATTGTATCATTAGTTTTCAATATGATACACATGTAGATACTTACACAGTGTTGTATCATTTTTTCCAATAAGTTACACCTGTAAATTCTCACACAGCTTGCATTGCTAGTTTTCGATAAGGTACATGTGTAGAACCTCGTACATCATTGTATCATTAGTTTTCAAGAAGTTATACATGTAGTTCCTTACCCAGTGTTGTACTGATGGTTTTCAAGAATTATTGCTTATAGATTCTCACACAGGGTTGTTTCGTTCGTTTTCAACAAGTTACACATGTCGTTAATCACAGAAGGTTATAGAGCTAGTTTTGAAGAGTTACATGTGTACATTCTCACACAGTGTTATATTGTTTGTTTTCCATATGTTACTCATAAAATTTCTCACACAGTGTTGTATCGTTAGTTTTCAATAACTTACCTGAGGCTGGCCTGTAGCTTCCATAAGCACATGCACACCTCACCCCACATGCACATACACACAATGAGAAAACATTTACAAAAGACTACATTAAAATGAAAGTATTCTACTTCTCAAAGGCATCACAACATGGAATTTCCAATGTGTCTAACCAAGAAAGAACTCCTATCAAAACACAGAAAAAACTACAGATGGATAAGACAGAGACAAGAACACAGAAGAATGGTTGGGGAGACTTGGACACTCCACACATATGTGAACATTCAGTAAAGATGTAGAAAAGTGACATCATTTTTTTCCAAGGGAATACAATGTGAAATAAATAAGAGACACCTCTTGAAACCTCCCCAAAAGAATAAGAAGGAGAAGAAGATTGTCGCAGGAGAGGGTGTTACACAAAGCATTCCTATATTGATGACAAAACTTCTAATTGGCACGAATGCTTAGAGAATCCACTTGTATTTCCTATGAAAGCTGACCAGACCTGTAACTTTGAACCATGAACCCCATGTCACAGTAGAAGTGCATACATGTGCACACATGAACCAAAATATGCAATATTCAAAATCAGACCAAACCAATACAGGATAACAGAGCTACTACACATTGAGGGGGTGAGGGTTTAGACACAAAGACTAAGGAGCTTGTCAGTGATGCTCTCTCTATTCCTTGAGCTGGATTATGAAGGTGATAGAGCCTCTCAATAACTCTTCAAAGAAACCTGGAGGCAGAAACTGAAGCAGATTGTGGAGGAATGCTGCCACCTGTCTTCTCTGGCTTGTTGCACAGCTATTTTTTTACATAGTACATACCACCTTCCTAGGAATTCATGGCCCACTATGCACTAAACCTTTACACATCAATTAGCAGTTAAGAAAATGGCCCCACACACATAGTTTCAGGCCAATCTGATGGAGTAAATTCCTCAGTCACGATTTCCTCTTCCCAGATTTGTGCCAGGTTGACAGAAATTAACCAGTACACAAGTCTTACTTGACAGGTACCATTTGTGAATTGGTTTCTTCCTGTTACAACTCACTGAAATTGCTGGAAAGGACAGTACTGTATTAATAAAAGAAGGCGGCGTCTGGAGAGATGGCTCAAGGGTTAAGAGCACTGGCTGTTCTTCCAGAGGACCCAGGTTTGGTCCAGCCTCACCTGGTGGCTGAAAAACACCTGTAACTCCATCCCAGGAGATGCAGCACCCTCTTCTGACCTCCGTGATCATCAGGAATACAAGAGGTGCGCAGAGACACATGCTGACAAAACACCCTTAACTCTAAAATTAAAAAAATTAGTAATAAAAGAAATCATACTGTTGGTGTTAGCAGTTATTGGACATTCTACTGGATACTTTGAATTAGCCCACATGGAAACAAAATTACAAAAGAGTTTTCTTTTTGGCAAGTCAATGTATTTTAAAAATCTCTTAATAATGTATTGAAAGATGATGAAGAAGGGAGAAAAAATAATGAAACCAAATTTTATTTGGAAAATCATGAAATGTAATTCTTGTAAACTAATACTTAAAAGTAATTCTGTCTGAATGTACCGTCTATGTTCTAGACATTAGATGATGGCTGGATTTTTCAATACACCTACCATACGTATTTTTTAATTAAATGTGACCACACTTAGAAAATCACTGTATGATTTATTCTTACATCTAAGATAGATGCTTTAAATTAATGTATGCATTATACAACAAAAAGTTTTCATGTCATTTATTTTTATAAAGTAATTGCTAAGGTATTCAAACTAAAAGGTCCTAGGACCTTTTATACTTGTATAATGTACCAATACAGTGAAGTGCTATAAGTTTTTAGCCTTTCCCTTACTAATAGGTATTTATATTGTTTCTGGGTTTTCCCCATGTATTTGAGAAAGTACATGTAAAGGAGCCACTGTCTCGATGGCATACATTTTTATATTAAAAATAATTCAAAAAATTATCTTCTATGAGCACTTACCAAAATCAGACACCTTGATACACTAAGGCTGGGCATCCAGTGGAGGAACCCTCATTCTGCTTCTTGTCCTCCATTCCAGGGTCTCCAAACTTGTTCTCTCCTCTCAACCAACCCTTAGCCCCTAGGGTCTCTTCCTCTTGATGTAAACCCAGGATCCCTCATGTCCTTCTCCACCATCCCTCTCAGCCTTCTCCTCTGGCCTATCTCCTGACTTGTAGACCTTGGCTAGAATTCAAGGACTCACCAGATTCAGCACATTTATAAGGGAAACAGCAACCCCCCAAAATTGAATACCCACCCTACAAAAACAAGTTATCTACACAAATGAAGTACCTCAAACATTTAACTCCAGATACCAACCCCAGCACAAAAACACAAACATGAATAACCAAGACAATATGTCTCTTCCAAAACCAGAAACTATGCTTTGTTAGATCCTAATGAAAGCAATTTAGTAGAAGCAGAGGCCAAGGGCTTACACTGTTATGTCATAAGACAAGGACTTATTTTATAAAATATCAATTATGAATATGTTCAAGGCTTTAAAAACATATAAATAAATGACTTAATGAAGATCACAAACTGTTAATTGAATTAAATAATAAAAACAACTCAAGACACAAAAGTAGAATTTAACAATGAAATAGAACTTAAGGAAACCCAAACTGAAATACAACAGAATTAAAAAATCAGTATGCCAAACAAAAACTCAGATGTACACTTCATAAACAGATTAAAATACATGGAAGATAGAATTTAGGTCATGAAGGCAAGGTACAGGAAATACACAACTCAGTCAAAGAAAGCATTAAATCTAAAAAATATAGGAACAAAACTTCTACAAACTCTGGGACACTATAAGAAGGCCAAACGTATGAATAATAGGTATAGAGCAAAGAGAATAAACTGATGTTGAAACAGAAAATGTATATAATAAAATTGCAGAAGAAAAATTTCCCAATCTAAAGAATGAAATGCCTGTCAAGGTACAAGAAGTGGGCACAACTCCAAATAGTACCAGAAAAGAAGCTCCCACTGACACAGAATAATCAAACCACTAAATGTGCAGAACAAAGAAAGAATATTTAAAACTGTATGGGAAAAAGACCGAGTCATATGTACAGGTAGACCTGTTAGAATATTACCTGACTTTTTATTGGAGACTCTAAAAGTCAAAAGAGCATGGGAAGATGTTCTACAATTTCTAAGAGACCAAAACTATTATACTCAGCAAAACTATCAATTGCAATCAACAGAGAAAGAAAATCTTTTTGTATGTTTTTGTATTTTTTGTTTGTTTGTTTTCAAGACAGGGTTTCTCTGTGACTTTGGAGGCTGTCCTGGAACTAGCTCTTGTAGATCAGGCTGGTCTCAAACTCATAGAAATCCACCTGCCTCTACCTCCTGTGTGTTGGATTAAAAGCATGCATCACCATCACCCTGCAAAGGAAAAACTTTTAATAATAAAAATTTAAGCCATTTATGTCCACCAACCCAGCTGTATATAAGGCACTAGTCTGAGAAGGCAATTAACTATGTTCAAAACATTACAATGAATAAATTATCACAAACAGTAATTAAAAACATTGGAGGGACCCACAACAACAAAGTAATGGAAATTAATTAACACTTCTCATTAATAACTCATTGTCTTAGTTTGCTAACAAAAAAGACATAGACTAAAACTAATGATTAGAAAATGTGTTGCATCTTTTTGCTGTATCCAAGAAACATACCCCACCACCAAGTACAGATGTCATCTAAGGGTAAAAAGATGGGGAAAATATTCTATGCAAATGGAACCAAGAAGCAAGTAGGTGTAGCTAATACCTGATAAGTCAGACTTCAACCAAACTAATTTAGATAGAGAAGGATACTTCATACTCATGAATAAAACCACCAAGAGGATATTCTTCTTTCAAACATTTATGCACCAAACAAAAGAACATTCAAGTTCATAAATTATACACTATTATAGCCAAAATCACATGTTGACACTAACACAGTGTATGGATGTTACCAATGCCTCAATATCACCAATAAACAGGTCATTCCAACAGAAAATTAAACAGAGAAATGCTGAGTTAAATCATAAATCAATTAGACCTACAGAACATTCTACCCAACAACTAAAGAATTTACAACTCAGTAGTCCTTGGAAATCTTCCCAAACCCATCACATTTTGATACAGAAAACACAACAGATACAAAAAAAGGAAATGTCGTCCTGCATCCATGAATACTATGGATTAAAGCTGCATATCAAAAACAATAGAAATATAAGAAAGTATACAAACTCATGAAAACTGAACAATTCACTAGTAAAGGAAATTTGGGTCAAGACAGAATTCAAGAAGGAAACCAAAAACCAGAATTGAATGAAAGTGCAAACACAATATACCCAAACCTAGAAGACACAGAAGCCATTTCTTAGAGGCAAGTTCATAGCACAGCATGCTTATATAAAAATGGAGAAATCCCATATTAATAACTTAATTACACACTTGAAAATTCTAGAAAATCAAGAAGAAATAATATGCAAAATAGAATAGATGCGAATAAGTAATCAAATTTAGGGTTGAACTAAATTAAATAGAAACAAAAAATACAAGAATCAATGAAACAAAGAATTGGTTCTTGGAAAAAATCAAGATTGACAAGACTTTATCAAATTAACCAAAAGATCCAATTTAATAAAATTAGAAATGAAAAGGGAAACAATGCATCAGATACTGAGGAAATTCAGAGAATCATAAGAACAAATGTGTATTTCACCAAACTGGGAAGCTGAAAAGAAATGGATTAATTTCTTGATATATATGACTTACCAAAGTTAAATCAAGATGAAACAAACAATTTAAACAGACCCACAAACTCTAATGAAACAGAAGCAATAATTTAAAATCTCCCAACCAAAAAAAAACCCAGGGACAGATGGATTCAGTGTGGAAAACTACCAGACCTTCAAAGAAGAAGGGTTGTCAATACTCCTCAAATTATTTCACAAAACAGAAACTGAAGAAATATTTTTTGTAATTATTTTACAAAGCCATTTTGACTCTGACACAAAAACATACAAAAAGCAACCAACAAAAAATAAAATTATAGATGACTATACCTAAGGACATAGATGTGAAACATCTCAATAAAATACATGTAAACCAAGTTCAAGAACACATAAAAATTATCTGCCTTATTAACTTTCTGCCTTATTATGTTTCCTCCTTACCAGAGATACATGGATAGCTTAACATGTAAATAAAAAATGTGATTCACCACATAAACAGACTAAAGACAAAAACATGTTCATCTCATTTGATGCAGAAAAGACCATTGAAAAGAAACAAAAGCCCATCATGCTAAAGTCCTAGACAGACTAGGGATACAAGGGACATACTTCAGTGTAATACTGGCATTTAACAGCGGGCCCACATCCAGCACCAATCTTTACAGAGAAACTCAAAGCATTTCTACTAAAATAAGGAACAACACAATGATGTCTGCTCTGTCCCACGGGTCAGAGCCCTCAGGCAGGCAGTAAATCCATGAGGAGGGGAAACATGCGAGTGGGGATCCCAGGACCACTGAAACTACAGGCTTGTGTATCTGGCTGTATAGGCACCGATCCCCTGCATGCAATTTTGAGGAGTGTGTTTCTCTCGCTGCCTCTCGTTCTCGGTCTCTGTCTCTGTCTCTGTCTGTGTGTGTGTGTGTGTGTGTGTGTTTGTGTGCGTGTGCGCTTGTGTGTACACACAATCCCAGTGGTGCTGTCTGGTGCTCCCCCGGGGCCGGGTATTGTGTGTGGCTGTGCCAGATCCGGGTGGGATGGGATGCCAGATATCAACAGCTGTTGGTGGCTTCTTGAGCCTAACATGAGGGTCCAAGGCCTAGGCGTAGGGATGGAGTCAGTTGAGCTGGTGGCCAACCACCTAGGTCCAAGATGGACCTAGAGTCAGGAGCATGGAACCTCCCTCCGGGTTCCAGGACAAGAGGAATTCACCGGCCGGGCACTGTTGCACTAAGGCGGCACAACTATGAGGGAAATTGTTCAGCCAGAGCCAAGAGAGGTCTGTGCTGTGGGTTTCCCATGCCACCGGAAGGTGTCCTTAATTTATGCCATTCCAGGAAAAGAACACAAACGCTGGATGTGAGCTGCTCTGCTAGGATTTAGTTTCAGCTTCATATTCTGGTTCTCCTCTGCTCTATTTTGGTATTAGCTAAGCTGAAGGGGAGGGGAAGGTACAAAGGGGGCAGTCAGAGAACCTGTTCCCAGATTCCACACTCCACAATCCTGCACCTTTCAATCAGAGATTAACTCTTGTTCTTAAATAACCAGTAACATACATCAATGACCAATGTATGAACTGAATTAAGTCAAATATCAGTTAAATGTATTAATGTGATGGGTTATAATGTTGATGATTATGATGCTGATACTACACATAGCATTGTTAACCATAATCATGGTAGCTTGAGTTGACTCAGTTACAGCCAGGATCCCACCAGACTGAGATATCAATCCCTACCACTTTTTGGTTGTGATGAGTATAATCTGTACATTGAGGCAGCCTATACCATTATCAAACTGTGGTTGATTGAATATGAGTGTCCCCAGAGTCTCAGATGCTGAATACCAAGGCTCAGGTGGTGATGCTCTTTGAGGAGATTTAAGTTGCAAAGCTTTGCTGGAGGCAGATGTCACTGGGGTGGGCTTAAGTTTACAAACCCTCCATCACTTGAAGTTTGCTCTCTCTGCTTCCTACTTGCAGTTCAAGATGTGAATTCTCAACTTCCTGTACCTGCTGCCACACCTCAGCCACAGCAGGATGCACTAGTCTCCCCCTGGAAACCAAAACCATGTAAACTCTTCCTTCTATAAGTTGCCTTGGTCCTGATGTTTTATCACAGCAACAGAAAAGAATCAGATACAACGACCTCTGCTTAGTGTTAAAATCATTTACATATAAACTCCACTCTGGTTCATTTCTAACTATCTTGCTGGTACAATATAACCCTGTGTAGTGTGTTAAGTCCATTATAAGCACAGCCACTTGACTCTTAATGTGCTTTTACCATTTCAAATTTTTAAATGAAAAATATGGATCTTTAAATTTCACAGAGTTCAGGGACTTCAGGATTTGTAGCTTGAGAATGTACCACAGATAATTCCTAAAAGTAGGAAGTGACAGAGTGACAGACATATGTCTGAAAACTATTTTTCTTCCTGTAGTCCTGGGCATCGATGACAGGGCCTCTCTCACACATGCTAGGCTAGGGCTGCAACACTGGCCTATTTCTCAAAGTTATCAGGCAGCCCTGTGCCAGGCAGCTGCTCAAGAGCAGCAAGGGTGTTACCTAGGGTTTTTCAGAGCTAAGTCTCTGAGGTTTCTTCCCTTTCCAGCTGTTAAATGGGTTCTTTGCTCCATTCTGCAGGAAGAAGCATGTCTGTGGCCTGCTTTGATCCTGAGTGTTTGGCAAGGATAAACCACAGCTGTCAGGTTTGAATACAGTAAGTCTACATTGAATGGTAGACTGATCCAAGTAAGTGAGCTGGTGAGTATTCACTGTAGATAGATGTGAATTTGGGAAACACTAGGAGATTGATGAGGTACAACTGAGTGTGTGTCCTGTGGTGACTCTTCTATGGAGGATTCACTGTTGAAGTAACATCCACACTGGATGTGCACTGTACTATCCCATTGGTCTGAGCTCTGGATAGAATCACAGAGGAAAGCCAGACAAGCACCTGATTCTTTTCTGCTTCCTTACTCAACATGGAATGAGCTGCTCAATTGGACCTTGCCCTCCTTGTCATCATGACTGAGGGACAACTCAGTTTTCCTCACTGTACTGCTGGCAAGTGCTTAATCACAGAAATAATGATGCCAACTTTAACAATAATGGCAACTGGAGATAACTGAGCCTCTCAGCTCATGAGCAGAGTAATACAGTCTCTGTATTGTGAGGAGCCGCCCTCACTATCACTATCGCCATTACAAGATGGCGCCTACATCCGTTGTCAGTTTGTAGTCCACTGTTTAAGCTCTGCCTCTCCCGTGGCGTCATCTGGGGTGATGAGCAAGCCACAAATCCCGGCTCTATACGTCTCACTCGAAGCTCGTAGGCTTATATAAGGGGCTGGGTTTCTTGGCTCGGGGTCTCCCCTCAGAAGCTGATCATCTGTCTCTCAAGATGCATTAAAGCTTTGCTGCAGAAGGATCCGAGTGTCCTGTGTCGTTCTTGCTGGCGAGAGTGTGGCACGGGACATCTGGTGCCGAAACCCGGGAACTCTTCAACATCGCCGATGCCGCAGGAAACCCCTTGGAAGACGGGGCAGATTCAGAACTGCAGGGAGGTAAGTTCGGAGAGGTGTGCTTGATCCTGAACCCCCTTTTTCAATTTTGGCCTTAATTTGTCACCACCATGTGACGGGTCAGTGGAGGCTTTGGTTTTAGTCCTGTTTGTCCTTCTTCTTCATCGTGGCTGGTGCTAACAGAATGGTGCGGTCAGTCAAAGGAGTCCAGGGCAGTTTTTTACTTTTGTTTTGCCTCCAGGCGCACCATTAGATGGATGTAAATAAGCCGCCAGCGCGATGGGGTCGTCACAGTCAGTGGTTACTGCCCTCCAGAATGTGCTAAAACAAAGAGATCTTAAAATTGCACCACGAACACTTCAAAATTTTGTGAAGGAGGTAGATAGAGTGGCACCATGGTATGCTTGTTCCAGGTGCCTCACTGTGGCCTCGTGGAACAAGCTAGGTAAAGACATAGACAGGAAGCATGCAGAAGGAGATCTCCACTTAGGTACCAAAGCCATTTGGAAGCTAGTTAAAAACTGCTTGGAGGATGAGGCCTTTCACCCTGCTATAGTAGAAAGTCAGGGGACTCTAGAGGAAGTTCAGGATAGCATGTCAGAAACTGAGACGGAGTGAGAGAATGGGAGCTCGCAAAAGGAAAGACATGTCTAAGAAAAAGGCCCTCCACAAGAAGTTAAATAAGGGAGACAGAAATAAGAGAGTGATCATTCACCCCCTAACAAATCTAAGGAAAAGAAAAAGCCAGAATCTAGCCTATACCCTACGGCAGAGCTAGAAGCCTTGGAGCTAGATAACTCTGATTCTGACACTGTGGATTCTAGCGAAGTAGCTGATCTAGAGGAGGAGGCGGCACAGTATGAGGAAGAAAGATATCACCCTGATTGACACTGGCCACTGAAAACAAAAAGGAATGTGAGGCCACCACCTATAAATCCGGCGGGCTCATGCCCCTCAGCGCCTTCGCCATATGAGCTTTGGCTGAATACTGGTACTGACTCCTTTTTATCTTTAGAGGAAAGGAGAAAAATACAAGTGGCTTTCCCAGTATTCAAGAATGCGGAAGGCAGGAGAGTACATACCTCCGTAGATTACAATCAAATCAAAGAATTGGCCGAATCCGTTCAGTAATTATGGGGTCAATAGCTAACTTTACTACAATACAGGTGGAAATGCTTGCTAATTTTGCCATGACTCCCACTGACTGGCAGACGACAGTGAAAGCAGTGCTTCCCAACATGGGACAATACATGGAATGGAAGGCTCTCTGGTATGATGCAGCCCGGGCGCAAGCTAGAGTTAATGCCATGGCTGGAGATGAGAATCAGAGGCAGTGGACATTTGAAATGCTGACAGGTCAGGGTCAACATGCCCTTAATCAAACCAACTACATCTGGGGCGTCTATGCTCAGGTGTTGGCTGTGGCCATTAAAGCATGGAAGGCTCTCACAAAAGGGGAGAATCTAGTGGACACCTTACAAAGATTGTCCAAGGACCGCAAGAGCCATTTTCAGACTTTGTGGCCAGAATGACAGAGGCTGCGGGTCTCGTCTTTGGTGATTCAGAACAAGCCATGCCCTTGATTGAGCAACTTGTCTATGAACAAGCAACACAGGATTGTTGAGCGGCTATCGCCCTCACAAAAGCAAAGGTTTACAAGATTAGCTCAGAGTGTGCAGGGAGCTGGGGGACGCCTAACCAATGCAGGACTAGCTGTCGCCATAGTACAAACTCAAAGGTGTAGAGATTTATCAAATCGTAAAGCTTGTTTTAATTGTGGGGAAAATGGAGCACCTTAATAAAGATTGTCAAGCCCCTGAAAGAACAAGAGAACTGGAGCTTTGCCGTCGTTGTAGTAAAGGTTATCATAAGGCTAGTGAATGCCGGTCAGTCCGGGATATAAAGGGAGGCTTCTGCCCCCTATTGAAGAACCCAAGTTATCCCAATCAAAAAACGGGTCATGGGGCCCATGGTCCCAGGGCCCTCAGAAATATGGGAACCGATTTCAGAAAAGCAATCAAGAGAAGGTAGAGGCTTCCGAGGAACCCCGGAATGGACTTGCATGCCGCCTCCGATTTCTTACTCATGCCCCAAATGAATGTTCAACCGGTCCCAGTCCATTCCCCTGGACCTTTGCCCCCTGCCACCATTGGGCTTATTCTGGGCCGTGGCTCCTTAACTTTACAGGGACTCATTATATATCATGGGATTGTTGACCCGTATCATAAAGAGGAGATTCAAGTTCTCTGTTCTAGCCCTCAGGGCGTATTTTCTATAAAGCAGGGAGATAGAATTGCACAACTGGTGTTGCTGCCCTCCCTCAGGGATGGAGAAACCTACACTTTACAAAAAAGGGCTATGGGATCTTCTGGAAGTGATTCAGCCTATCTGGCTATACCCTTAAATGAGAGACCTACAATAAAATTGTTAATTAATGGAAAAGAATTTGAAGGGATAATGGATACAGGAGCAGACAAAAGCATTATTTCACTCCATTGGTGGCAGAAGTCTTGGACCACTGTTGTTTCATCTCATTCTCTACAAGGTCTTGGATACCAGTCCTCTCCTGCCATCAGTGCCTCAGCCTTAACCTGGCGGAACGCTGAGGGCAAACAGGGATGTTTTACCCCTATGTGTTGCCACTCCCTGTAAATTTATGGGGACGGGATGTGTTACAAGCCATGGGCATGACCCTAACTAATGAATACTCCCCCAGGCATCAGCCATTATGGCAAAGATGGGGTATACAAAGGGTAGAGGCTTAGGTAGGCAAGAACAAGGCAGAATAGAGCCCATTATGCAACACAGAAATCAGGGTAGAAAAGGACTGGGTTTTATTTAGGGGCCGTTGAGGCTTCACGACCCATACCATGGAAAACAGAGGAGCTGGTGTGGGTCTCTCAATGGCCTCTATCCTCTGAAAAATTGGAGGCTGTCACAAGATTAGTGCAAGAACAGGAACGGCTGGGGCATCTAGAGCCTTCTACCTCCCCATGGAATACACCAATTTTTGTTATTAAGAAGAAATCTGGGAAGTGGAGATTACTCCACGACCTGCGGGCCATTAACAATCAGATGCATCTTTTTGGCCCTGTTCAAAGAGGCCTTCCTTTGCTTTCTGCACTTCCTCAAGATTGGAAGCTTATTATTATAGATATTAAGGATTGTTTCTTCTCTATTCCACTTTACCCACAGGATAGACCAAGGTTTGCCTTCACTATCCCTTCTGTTAATCATATGGAACCAGACAAGAGATTTCAGTGGAAGGTACTGCCGCAAGGCATGGCCAATAGCCCAACAGATATGTCAGCTGTATGTGCAGGAGGCTTTGGAGCCAATTAGGAAGCAATTTACATCTTTAATCGCTGATCCATTATATGGACGATATTCTTATTAGTCACAAAGAGTTAGATGTTTTACAAAAGGCTTTTCCCATGCTGGTGGCTGAATTAAAACAGTGGGGATTAGAGATTGCCTCAGAAAAGGTTCAAATTGCAGATACAGGCCTCTTTTTGGGCTCAATGATTACTCCCAAAAATATAGTTCCTCAGAAAATAGAAATTCACAAAGACCACTTACAAACATTAAATGATTTTCAGAAACTTCTGGGAGATATAAATTGGTTGAGGCCCTTTTTAAAAATTCCATCTGCTGATCTAAAACCCCTCTTCGATCTCCTGGAGGGTGAGCCTCATATCTCCTCACCCAGAAAATTTACCCCTGCCGCCCACCGAGCCTTACAGATGGTGGAAGAGGCCTTACAGGAAGCACAATTACAACGTATTGAGGAGTCACTACCTTCTAATCTGTGTGTTTTTAAGACAGCTCAATTGCCAACTGCAGTCCTGTGGCAACATGGACCATTACTTTGGATTCATCCAAATGCTTCCCCGCTAAGATTATTGACTGGTACTCTGATGCTGTTGCACAGCTCGCGCTCATGGAATAAAAGCAGCTGTTACACATTTTGGCAGGGATCCTGATTCCTTGATTGTGCCTTATACTGCTGCACAAGTTCAGACCTTGGCAGCCACATCTAGTGATTGGGCAGTTTTAGTTACTTCCTTTTCAGGACAAATTGATAATCATTTTCCAAAGCATCCAATTTTACAGTTTGCCCTAAACCAGGCTATAGTGTTTCCACAAGTGACAGCTAAAGACCCACTCCCAGATGGGACTGTGGTGTACACTGATGGATCAAAAACTGGTATGGGAGCTTATGTGGTCAAGGATAGGGTTATATCTAAACAATATAATGAAACTTCACCTCAAGTTGTAGAATGTCTGATAGTACTGGAGGTTCTTGAGGCCTTTCCAGGACCCCTCAATATTGTATCAGATTCCTCTTATGTGGTTAATGCAGTTAATCTCCTTGAGATAGCTGGAATAATAAGATCCTCCAGCAGAGTTGCTAACATCTTTCAGAAGATACAAGCTGCCTTGTTAAATAGGAGATTTCCTGTTTTCATTACCCATGTCCGAGCACATTCTGGACTCCCAGGTCCCATGTCCTTAGGGAATGACTTAGCGGACAAGGCTACAAAGCTGGTGGCCGCTGCCTTGTCTACCCATGCACAAGCAGCAAAAGAATTCCATCAGCGCTTTCATGTGACGGCTGAGACCTTGCGCCGTCGTTTTGCTCTATCCAGGAAAGAGGCTAGGGAAATTGTTACTCAATGCCAGAATTGCTGCGAATTCTTACCTGCTCCCCACATGGGAATAAACCCACGTGGCATTAGACCATTGCAGATGTGGCAGATGGATGTTACTCATATTCCCTCTTTTGGAAGGCTTCAATATGTTCATGTTTCTGTTGACACCTGTTCTGGCGTAATGTTTGCCACACCCCTAACAGGGGAAAAGGCCTCATATGTGATTCAACATTGCCTTGAGGCCTGGAGTGCTTAGGGAAAACCCAGAATTTTAAAAACAGACAATGGACCAGCATATACCTCTCAAAAATTCCGACAGTTTTGTCGGCAAATGGATGTTACCCATCTAACTGGCCTACCTTATAACCCTCAAGGACAGGGCATTGTGGAACGTGCCCATCGTACACTCAAATCATATCTGATTAAACAAAAGGGAGTATTGAGGATGTTCTACCCTCGGTACCAAGAGTTGCTGTATCCATGGCACTTTTTACCCTTAATTTCTTGAACTCTGATGCCCAAGGTCACACTGTGGCCGATCGCCACAGTTTAGAGCCTGATAGGCCAAAAGAAATGGTAAAATGGAAAGATGTCTTGACTGATCTCTGGAAAGGCCGGATCCTATTCTTATAAGATCCAGAGGAGCTGTGTGTGTTTTTCCACAGGAGGAAGAAAACCCCCTGTGGATCCCTGAAAGACTCACTCGAAGAGCTCCTTCACAACTCCAGAATAAGAAGGATGGAGGCCAAGTGGATGATGAAGACTCTCCTACTCGGGATGATGGTTCCTAGTATGATGGGCGAGTTACGGTGGACCATCATGTCTACCTTCCCCCTACCGATGCCAGTGATGTATAATGCCCAGGTGTTCCCTAGATTTTTCACAACTAATAGAGAGTTGGGGCTTGCCTTTTTGCCTTTAGATCCTCAGATACAGAGTTTTCAGGATGAGAGAACCTTGTCACTGGTAGGAAGCTTGTGCTTTACTGTGATTTCTTCACTAAAGGAAAAGAATAATTGTGTCATGCTATATAATCAATCAGCAGCTTGGCTGGGAAAAACCAGCTTTGGTATCACCACTGATATAACCGCAAATTCCTCTGTCCTATATGGATGGTGGCCTAGTCAGGCTAGCAAGGATTTACCGCCACAGCAGCCAAGGATGGCACCCTTTTGAAAAGGTACCCTTGAGTAAGAGCTGACACCCCTGGACGGGATGTCAAACCAGATATCCAACCTGAGCGCTGGATGGGTATTTTTCCCTTTCTCCTTACATTAGTCATGAATTTAATGAAACCTTCCCTGAATATAATTTTATCCATATGGATCCAGAAAGATCTAATGCTAATCCTTTTGATCAATGGTTGCTTTGGAATTAATGGAAGCTGTACTGATCTTTCTCCTATGGCAATGATTGCTGGAGGATATAGTGAGAAGGGACAGATTACTTTTGATTGGAAAGGGGCATTAGGCAACAGTCTGAGTAAGGGACAGAGCTCTGGATCATCTGATTGGTCCTCCTCCAATGTTAAGTATACCCATTTTAAGAGAATTAATTATTCAGCTGCTCCAGTTTGTGTTTGGCAGCCCTTTATTTGGGTTGTGAGTAATGATACCTTAGGTAAGAATCAGAAAGAAATAAATTGCTCTGCTTGGAATTGTTTTTATGCATTATGCTGGGATGCTATTAAGCACCCTTTTGCTTTGGTAATGTGCATGCCTCGATTTGTTCCAGTTCCTGTTGAGGCGCCAAGTAGTTTGAGTTTGTTTAGGGAAAATCGAGATTTTGGGATCTCTGCCATTATTGTGGGCCTGATAGCCACCACCGCGGTTACCACTTCAGCTACCGCCTCTGCCCTTGCACTTTCTGCCACTGTGCAGACAACTCAAACCATTAATGAACTATCGGCCACTGTGACCATGGCCCTAGACAAACAGGCCACTGCCAATTCTCAGATACAAGGAGGCCTGATGTTGGTAAACCAACAGATTAATTTGGTTCAGGAACAATTGGATATATTGTGGCAGATGGCCCAATTGGGATGTGAACAAAAGTTGCCTGGCCTTTGTGTCACTTCAGTACAATATGAGAATTTTACAAGAGCAGCTAACCTGTCAAAAGCTCTGTCTCAACATTTATTACAGAATTGGACTTTTGAGTTTGAGCAGACACTCCGTGAGTTGAGAGTGGCGATCCTGCAAGTGAATTCGACGCATCTGGATCTTTCTCTGATGGAAGGCCTCTCCTCCTGGATTTCATCTGCATTTTCTTATTTTAAGGAATGGGTGGGGGTGGGATCATTTAGCCTAGTTCTCTGCTGTGGAATAGTGTTGATGCTTTGGATGGTGTGTAAGCTCAGAGCCCAAACAAAAGAGACAAAGTGGTGGTGGCACAAGCACTTGCTGCCTTAGAACACGGAGCCTCCCCTGACATTTGGTTAACCATGTTAAAGCAATAGGTCGCTGGCCTCCCGGCTCTTGCACCCCACGAGGCTAGTCTCATTGCACGGGATAGAGTGGGTAGGCTTCAGCAGCCCAAGGAGTTGCAAGGCTAAGCACTGCACAGGAGAGGTCTGCGGTATAACGACTTTCTCCTGGGAGATAAGTCATCTTGCATGAAGGTTCTATGTCATGATCTCCTTCCCCCAGAAAAACGACATCGGACTGGTCAGGGCTCCCTCTGGGGATAAGACCCTGGAGAGGAGCTTTGTACATGTTCCAAATTTGCACATGGGGATTTGACCTCTATCTCCACTCCAAAGTTGTGGGTGTCCTATGGCTTCAAAAATAAATGAATAGGGGGAGATGTGAGGAGCCGCCCTCTCTATCGCTATCGCCATTAGAAGATGGCGCTGACATCCGTTGTCAGGTTGTCAGTTGGAGTCCACTGTTTAAGCTCTGCCTCTCCCGTGGCGTCATCTGGGGTGATGAGCAAACCACCAATCCCGGCTCTACACATCTCACTCGGAGCTCCTAGGCTTATATAAGGGGCTTGGTTTCTTAGCTCAGGGTCTCCCTCTCAGAAGCTGATCATCTGTCTCTCAAGATGCATTAAAGCTTTACTGCAGAAGGATCCGAGTGTCCTGTGTCGTTCTTGCTGGCAAGACTGTGGCACGGGACACTGTATTATACTTCAGGTAGTACAAAGCTTATACTGGAAATGTCTGGTTTTCACTGTGTATGTTTAAAATATAATCTTTTGTATTATTTCATTGTTGTCAATTTGTGATGTTTTCATTTTTAGCTCTTTCACTGATAAAGATCAAAGATTCAGTTTTTATTCATTATTCATTATTATGACTCAGCAGTCCCTTATTAGCTCTACTGAGATCTCATGGAGGTCCAGTCTTTTCCACATAATAATCTATGACCTGTAAGAGCAGTTTCCCTCTCTGTTTGTGTATGGACACACACGTCTTCACCATCTTAAATTTCCTGTACAATCTTGTTGCAGCTAGTTCACTGTCCCTGCTGTGGAGGACTGGCACATTCTTGACTTCCTGTTTCACCAGGAAGATTGATACAAAACCACCATGACTCAGGATGAAGGGCTCTCAGCTGACTTTCTAAACAACTACATACCTCCATCCTTTCTTGTCCTACAATAAACATAGTATGTTTCGCTGCATCTTCTTAAGTTTTTCCTCATTTGAAGGTAAATACGATTTTGAAATAGGACAGATAAATACCTCCTTTATTTTGACCTCATAGTTTCCTCCACTTTTTCTCTCTCTTGGGATGTAGGTGCTGTCCTAAAATTTGGGTGCATTATTGCTAGGCCATAAAATATTTATATTATTGTCAATGCCTTCCCTCACAGGACTCTGCTGTCCCCTTCTTGCTGAACCATACAATACTGCCATCCTGCACACTCACATCAGCTCGCAGGACCTAGTCACCTCTTCAATGCTTAACATTCATTACCTGCTTCTCCTAAGACTGGTGTAAGACAGAAGAAAACAAACTCTAGGGTCTGTCATCTGTTTATACTTGGTTCTTTTCTGAAATTCTCATTTCCCTCATATTTACTATCTTCCTTAATGCTGCGTTTCCCAGTATGCATTCATATAAAAGATGAAATTTTGGCCGGGAAGTTGTGGCACATGCCTTTAATCCCAGCACTTTGGAGACAGAGGCAGGCAGATCTCTGTGAGTTCGAGGCCAGGCTGGACCGACAGCCTCCAAAAAAATAAAGAGAAACCCTGTCTCATAAAAAAACAAAAAAGTTGAAATTTTGGGAATATTCCAGATCAGTAGAATTACAGGTAACTGATTCAGATTCTAATGTATGTACTCATGCTGAATTGGACTCAATGTTTATGGTCTTTCATTGATGTACGTTCTTGCATCTCAGACAGGAGCTGGATTTGATCTTATTTTTATAAATGAATTTAATCAGGGACAAATCATTTATGTTTTTCTTTATTTTCCTTTGTTTAACTTACTCACATGTCCCCTTGAGCTTGAGTTTGTAACCCACTGTGATGAATCCTTCTTTCCTACACCCTGGGTAGTGGCGAGATTCAGATAACAAAGGAAGGAGCTGACTTCAGAGAGTGAATGTTAAGCCTTTTCCATAATGTCATTCCAGTCTGTGATTCATCTGAGTCACATCTACGATAATGTAGTAACTGGTACAATTTCAATGGCTATAATATCTCTTCATTTACAGCTGCCTAAGGATTACTTAAAGCCCTACTGCTCCATGCATTAAGGTGAGGCTGTAGGGAAGAGAGATTGGCCATGGGAATGCTTGTCTTTGCAGGGGGCAGACACTTCACATGTCACCAACACGTGTAAGAGAAGTTGAGGCCGTTCTGAAAGCAGCAAGGATAAGTACAAAGACATGAAACACACTAGCTTTGAGAGTTTCTTAAATCACTAAAGCTCACAGTTTCAAAACACTACAGTAAATAGAATATTCAACTTACACAAGAGTCCAAGAGAATCATTCGCTGAATTAGGATTGCTGCAATGTCACTGTCATTCATCTGCAGGACTCTCTATCTTGCTAAACCATTATTTAGAGATTCTTACATAGGTACCCAAACTCTCATGAAATGGAAGCAGATGGTCACCATCCAAGTCAGGTTAGGGTTAGTCGGGGATATAGGCAAGAATTTTGATTGAGAACAGAGTGCCAAGTGCCTTTGGGCTGTGAGCAATATTCTTATTTTGCCCTTGGAAGGCACTTGAAGGATGTTTGCTTTACAATACTTTATTAAAATGTGAATTTATATTTTATGTACTTTCCCATATTCATATCAAATGTTACGTTTTCTGTAGGAAAGAAAAAGGCTTAAAGGAAGAATGAAAAGTGTTTCTCTGAGACAGAGTATGCAGTGGGGGAGGTAACTGACAGCAAGGTTGGAACCTTGCCTCCCTCCCCAGTTTCTGCCCTTCTCCTTTCTAGCCTGGATGAAAATCAGGCACAGCTGTACAGCAGCAGGGACCTCTCTACTCTCTGTCTGATATGAAACAACCCAGACAAGTTGTGTGATCCTCGCCTTTAGGGAAATACCTAAATCCATTCTTCTCTGCAGAAGGAGGAAGAAGAGCTGGAAATGAAGGGAATAATGTTTGACAATTCATTACAAAGAGGTTAAAGGACAGAGAAACATTTTAGCTAGTTAGTCTCCCAGGACTCAGCAATTTCTCTCTCATATTCATGAAGATAACCAAACTATACTCAAATAAGAAAGCCATCTTTATTCTCAGCCAGCGTGAGACATAACGCCACCCTTCTTTACCTAGATTAATATGCATATTTACTCAGCTGACTTATGGCTTACTTTTTACTTATGGAAAAAGAGACCGAGACTTCCGTTGTTCAGTCTTTTTTAACTTCCCCCTTAACGCCCCTAGCCATGCCCAAAAGTGGGCCTGGCTAGTGACGTAGTTCACCGCCTATTTCCGTATATATCTTTTGTCATGCCTAAATTGGGTGTTGTTAGCGGTGCGGTAAACAGCTCTTTTATTACCTCATCTGTGTGCACCTCTAGTAAGTCACATGGTTAATGGCGGCAAACGGTTTCACACAGTTTCCTCCTACACAGAGCTTTCTGCTGAATAAAACAGGAAGGAAGGAGGGCCCCAAGGGTAAACTGAGTCAGAGAGGGCACTATGTTCACATTTGCAGTAGAAGTATTCAGGTGTGCCAGGGATAAATCCTGATCTAATACACAAAGTCGCAAAGAATGCCGAGGTCTCCTCACTGACACCTATGTTCAGGATATCGGGATCAGTCCCATGCTGGCCTTTCAGCCATCAGTCTGGGGTCCATGAGCTCCCCCTTGTTGAGGTCAGCTCTCTCTGTGCGTTCCACCTGCCTGGTCTTCACCCCATTACTCATCACTCTTCCCTCTCTGCAACTGGTTTTTGGGAGTTCACTTCAGTGTTTAGCTGTGGATATCTGCTTCTGCTTCCATCAGCTGCTGGATGGCAGCTCTAGGATGGCATACAAGGTAGTTGACAGTCTCATTATTGGGAAAGGTAGCCTCTCCACTATTGCTTAGATTGCTAGTTGGTGTCATCCTTGTATATCTCTGGAAATCTCACTAGTGCCAGATCTTGTCTCAGACCTATAATGACTCCCTCTATTATGGTATTTCTCCTTCTGCTCTTCTGTATTCTTTACCCAACTCAACCTTCCTGATCCCCCATGTCCTCCTCTCACCTCCTCTTCTCCGCCTGTCTTTCTCGAGCTCATGCTCGAGGATTGGTTAGTTTTCTGCACAGGGTTTAGAGTCACATTTGGCTCTGATTTCAGGGCCAAAGTGTGTTTCTTTCACTAGTCCTTTTTAGCCTTTTGGCTCTAATTTTTGGGCCAGGCTGTATTTGCTTCACTGGCTCTGATGCCAGGGAGAAAGTGTGTTTCTTTGGCTGGCCCTCTTTCCCTACATTTGATAAGGAGGCTTAGGTACATGAATGTTTGTAGCAGTCCTGTTCAAAAGCAACGAAACTGTGTGATTCATGTTCTTTCATGGTAAAGACTTCTGATAGGTTAAGCAAAAAGAACTGAAGTAGCATAACTTAGTGAGTACAATATACCCACAAAGTTGAACAGATGTGTTAGTCCCATTCTCTCACTTCATTTCATCACTCGTGTTTCTGGTTGTGATAGTTTCTTCCAGCCCATTTGAAATATTATTATTTTATAGGTTAAAATTCTTGTTCTGACCACTTCAGTGTCTAGGGGGGCTGTTTTGAATTGTTTACCAAGCTTTTTTCTGGTTTTGTTTGTTTGTTGTTTTTCTGTGTTTTTCTGGCTGTCCTGGAAATCGCTCTGTAGTCCACACTGGCCTCGAACTCACAGAAATCCACCTGAGTCTGCCTCCCTCTTGCTAGGATTAAAGGCGTGTGCCACCACACATAGGGACTGATCATGAGGCAGATGTGGTTCACTCACTGCACTTTTTTTTTCTTTTTCGGTTTTTCAAGATAGGTTTCTCTGTGTTGCTCTACCATTGAGTCTGAAAACAACAGGTCAGTCAGATCGAGCAAGATCAATATATCTCATTCTATAAAGTGCTTTATTATTTTGCCAGTTGAAATATAAACCCATTTCAGGGGCCAGATTTTTCATGAGATATGTAGATAAAACTCCCTGTTCTTTCACCAGTACCTGATCCCGAGGCATGCTACAGTGAATTCTCTTAATTATACAGCTCTGAATATGATGCTTCAATTATATTTCCTAATTTTATCAAGTATGAATTTCATTTAAGCATTAGCATGTTTCCCTTATGTCCATATGTGGGACTCTCCATCACTAGGAAGAACAATCTATCACTTCCTCTACTCTAGGCCATTAGTTATTTCAGTCACTCTAAAACCTAAAAGCATCCAAGTAAGTTTGTCTGCTTATTTCAATACAGATTCCACCCCAACTCCCACCCCTTCTGGGTGACCTGGAATGAACTTGGGAAACCTGTATTTCAATTTCAAGCAAGTGATACAGTTACATGGCTTTCTAAAGGAGCACACTTGAGGAAACATGAAGTGACAAACCTATTCTGTCTTCATATTATAGTTAACTTTGATAGCTGAGACCTGATGTACACACCATAGCTTCTTGGATCAACTATTTTGTTTTGTCCTCTCTATAGTGAACAACTACTTTTTTCATTTGATTAGTTTTTTATATTTTAACATTCCTGTTATCAGTTTATAACAGAGCTCTAATCATGATATTAATCTTTCTCAACATATCCAACTTATTGCATGTTTTTGATGTCATTTTTCAGTAAACAAATAAAAATTCTACAACTTTTGGACTTTCCTTTTCTGGTCACCACTCATAGGGTATTGGTATCTTCATTCACCCAGTTCTGGAGTTTTGGGCTTCTCTTTTGGGTTGCATGCCATATTTTCTTAATTTTTTGTCATTATATTGAGAATGTCTTTTAGTTCTCTCCTCATTGCTGATCAAACATTTGGCTGAACAAAACTCTGTATTAGAAATAATTTTCTTCCCAAGAAGATCATCTGACACCTTTTGAATTTTGATCTTTTGTGTTCCTTCTTAGAATTTCAAGATTACTGTGTTTTGAATGAAAATGAATCCTATATAGGCTCATATATTTTATTGCTTGTTTCTCAGTCAGTAGAACTGTTTGGGAAGGATTAAGAGGTTAGGAGTTATGGTCTTTTTGATGAACATGTGGGTTTGTTGGAGGAGGTACATTCCTGGGGGTGGGCTTTGAGGTTTCAAAACTAGGCTCTCTCTCTCTCTCTCTCTCTCTCTCTCTCTCTCTCTCTGTCTTTTTCTCGCCACATGCTGCCAGTGGATCAGGACACAAAGCTCTTGACCAATGCTCCAGCACCATGCCAATGTGCTTCCTGCCATGAGGATCTAAAACTATAATCAAGCCCCCAATTAAATGCTTTCTTTTTAAGAATTGCCATGGTCATATCATCTCTTCACAGCAACAGAACAGTTGCTATGACAAGGTTGTTTTCTTAATGCTTAGTGCTCAAGGATATTGCAGAGATGACACCACTCTCATGTGCTGAGCATGAAGTGGACCTTCCTGAGAAACCCTCATCTTACAACTCTGGAAACTTCTTCATTCATTATCCCACAGCTTGTTTATATTCCATCATTTTATTTGTCCTCTCTGTGGTTCCATTATTTGTTTGTTGGACATTCTGAGAAGATTTGTCTCAAGCATATAGTCTCAGCTTCTTGGGGGCTGTGGCAGGAGGATGTGAATAGTGTAGATCATAAAACACCCCTCCTCTCTCTGTGAAGACGGGAACTGTTCAAATTTCCTCTCATTTGTTAGGCCCCACTCATATTGCAGAGATCATATAAAGGAAAACACATTTATTGAACAGGGGCAATGTTGCATGTCTGAATTTATTGTTCAATTTCATAGCATGGTAAATCCTTCACAAGAAATATGCAGCTATGCACACCAGGCTTCTGTGAAATCAGAGCACATTAAACATGCTCATGTAGAAAATCAGGTGGATTCAGTGGAGTAGATGTGGGGTGCAGAACTGGAGATCAGGCTAGGGAATGGAGAGAGGTAATTGATGCACATTTTAGCTTCTTGTCAGGAATGAGTTTCTGGTAACTAGAGCTGTCAGTGGGATGATTTGTGTTGATAGTAATTAGGTTTCTTGTCCCCAGATGGGTGAGTTCAGAATTTTGCAGAAATTCTCTAAAGCAAACTTCTACTGCAGGCAGATCATGCCATTAGAATGCTCTCTCAGCCCAGTGAAAAATATACCTATGATGTAATTTCATTTGGTAAAAAATAGTCATAAATGTTCCCAGTCTAATTTTCTTAGGATGTCTCATAAACATGGTTTGAAATAAATCAGTGAGGGGACAATGTCCTGGTTCATCTAAACCTGTAATGCTGATTGCATCTTCAGAAATCTGGAGTTGACCACTGGTTTGGAAAGTCACAAAGCTTCTGCAGGACAAGGTCCCTTTGTGGAGACAGGCTCTTCATCTCTTCATGTGATTATTTTTTAGAGAAATGACTGGAGATTGCTTCCAGTAAAAGGCAAGCTTTCCTCCTTGCATGGACTTGCTGCCCAGAAGAAGGGCTGATTTGCATTTATCTGCAGTGCATCACTCATTTATTTGCAATGCTTCAGTACTGCCAGAGTCTGCCCAGATACAACCTTGCCCCAGAGGACTGCATTCATTTGTAGCCATCTTAAGCTCTGCAGTTGACATGCCAGTAACTTCTCCCCTTCTTTTACTAAGACACCAAGAAAGGAAACTTTCCTGTGAGACCATTTTAGCTTTTCAAGGTCACTTAAGAATAGAACTAAAATAAGAACACATCACTATGCTTTTGTTTGAGCAAAGATTCACTGGGATTGAAAGACGCTGGCCCATTCTAAACAGGCAGCTGAGGCTTATGGAAAATTATGTTTCCCCCACAGTTGAATAGTCATTGCTATCAGAAGGAGCTCTGCCCAGGGACACAGGCTGGGTGTCTGCTGCGACCAGATGGCCAGCCCAGCAAGATTGGGCAAGCACAGAGACCTATTGTTCCTCAGATAGGGCCAAGGCCGAGACTTGAGTTCCAAGCAAAACCTCAATTGCCCTCGTTCTGAGCCCCAGCCTCATTTAAATTGCCCAATCAGGGTCCTGTTACTAGGCTTCTCGCTTCTGTACTGCGCTTTTTGCTATAAAAGAACCCCTGAGTCCCCAGCTCGGGGCTCTCAGTTCCCGAGACTGAGATGCCACGGGTACCCGTGTATTATCAATAAAGCCTCTTGCTGTTGCATCCAAGCACGTGGTCTCGTTGTTCCTTGGGTTCGGGTCTCCCTTCCGTTAAAGTATCCCTCTGGGGTCTTTCAGGATAAAGACGTGCAGGGAAATCAAAGCACAATCATTGATGATTGAGTTATATTTGCAGATGGTGTGAGCCAGGTCAGATAATAGCCCCTTTCCCCATTATGGAAGTTGGGAAAGTCCAGGTAGAATTGCTGTGTGAAATTCAAGGCCCCTGCCTGGTCTGTTTACTCAAGTCCAGCAAGCTGGTGTTGGATCCTGGAAGTGTCTCCCTTCCAAAGGCTCAGCCAACACCAACGTAGCAAATATTAGACAAGGAAAAGAAGAAGCATATAGCTATTTTATTAACCTTCTAAAGAAGTCAATTGAGCAACTCTTTGGAAAGGGTGAAATAGTCGTTTTGTTAAATATTTAGCATATGAAAATGCCAACTCTGCTTGCTAGGAGGCCATATGCCCTCACAAACCCAGCACAATCTTGGAGACTGTTAAACTTTGTTCTGGCATTTTTTACTGACAGTGTTTATTTTGATAGCTCTATTCTCCTATTAGAGACTGTTCCCTTTATTAAGCCATCTCCCAATGTTTCAGCATTGTTTTTTTAAATTATGCTCACTTACAACTGCCCAGAGTTGCCCCTTCTATGTGGGACACCTGGGTGCCCAGACTTCCCTCCTGGAACTCCTCTGCATAGGAAATTCCATTGCATATATTGCCGAATGCACTGAGGTTTTCCCGTTACTCCTTGACCTGCTTTCCCATGCCCAACATGCTCATTCCCTCTGTCATGTCAATGCACAACCCCTATGCCTTGCATACAAAATTACCAGGGACCAGACTAGAGAACTAAACAATGCTGTCCTGCTTGCATTACAACCCTCCCTGTCCCACATTTAGGTGTTAATCTACCAGGCCTGGTTCCCAATGAGGTCTGCAGATGGAAATTACTCACTTCAATGCATTTGGAAAACTTAAATTAATTCATGTCTCTGTTGACACCTGTATTGGATTTATTCTTGCCTCCCTCCATACTGGGGAGTCCTCTAAAAATGTTATTGCTCATGTACTCCAATGCCTATTTGTCATAGGCCAGCCTAAGCTGATAAAAACAGACAATGGTCCAGGATACACTGGAAAGAATTTCCAGTCATTCTGCCAAAGCCTTCGCATTATACATGTCACAGGTATTCCTTATAACCCATAGGGGCAAGGAATTGTTGAATGGGCCCATCAGACACTCAAATCAATGATTCATAAGCTAAAGAAAGCACGTTTTTATGACTCCTGCGGTACCCCGAGAAGCATACTCCAACATGCTCTTTTTGTGCTCAATTTTCTGGCTCTGGATATTGATGAAAAATCAGCTGCAGACTGCCTTTGGTATCCAGAGACCAAAAAACAACAAGCCATGGTCAAATAGCAGGACCCCTCCTTAACTTCAAAGTGAAATTTTTTGCTTGTGGAAATGGAATGCACTACTCCATGCTGCCTGCCAACTGGACAGGACTATGTGTCCTTGCCACTCTCCTTCCTGATGTAGATTGAGTTCCAGGAGATGAGCCTCTTCCCATACCCAGCTTTGATTATTTTGTTCCCAGACATAAAGGAGAAATTCAATTTATTCCCCTTCTTATTGGTTTTGGGGTAACTGGATCCCTGGCCACGGGTGTCTTCAGACTCAGAACGGCCCTCAGTACATATTCAAATCTCTCCCAACAGCTTGTTGATGATTTAAAAACTGAAAAGTGTATTTGAGAATTTGGTGGCAAACACCTATTATCCCACCAATGGGCAGGCAAAGACAGGTGAGTCAAAGTATGTTGTAGGGAGCCTAATCTTAATAGAGGGTTCAACTACAGACAAGCTTCATGCTAAGATTCTATTTCAGATAAAAAATGAAAAGAAAGAAAAAAGAAATGTGTGTTTTTGACCTGACTTCTTATTGTGGCACCATAGAGCATTGAAAAGCACCGTATGCTGTTTTGTGGTATCAGATCACATTATTTTCACAGTTGAAAGGCATTATAAAACAGGTATTGTTGGCACTAGGCTTTAATCCCAGCATTTGGGAAGCAGAGGCAGGTGGATCTTGGAGATTTGTGCCAGCCTGATCTACAGTGGGAGTTTAAGGATAGCTGGGATTTCAGTGAGAAACCATGTCCCCGGGGTGAGGGGAAGGAGGAAAAAGATAATGTAGTATAATACAGGATAAAATTTAAAAGCATCTTTTTTAAGAATTATGAGAACTCTCTCTGTCACTGGGTTCCATGGATTCAGTTCAGTGTTTAACTGTGGGTGTTTACCTCTGCTTCCATCAGTCACTGGATGAAGGTACTAGAATGGCATATAGGGTAGATGTCAAGTTCATTATCAGGAATGGGCATTTAAGGTGGTCTCTCCACTATTGCTTAGCTTGCCAGTTGGTGTGTCAACCATTTAGATCACTTGAGGAGCGATGAGCAAATTGGCAAAGAATGGGCTGGCAAAACCAGCAGAGACAGCTGATCTGAACAAGGGGGCTCTTGGACTCCAGACCGACAGCTGGGAGGCCAGCATGGGACTGATTCAGACCCCCTGAGTGTGAGAGTCAGTGAAGAGGCCTGGGCAACCTATGGGGCCCTGGGCACTAGATCAGTGTTTATCCCTGGCATACAAACAGACTTCGTGTGTCCATAACACAAAGAGGGATGCTCTCTCAGCCTGAACTCTTAGGGAGTGCCTGGACCCTGCCCTGAGCAAAATGACAGACTCTGGAAATCCCCTATGTGGAATGAAGTTGCGATAGGGTGGGAGGCTGGGGGTGATGGTTGGGGTGGTACAGGAGGAGCGGAGGGAGAGGGAACTGGGATTGACATGTGAAGCAAGCTATTTACAATTAAAGTAATGAAAAAAGTTAAAAAAGAATTATGAGAGCTCATACATATTAGAAAATTTTCCAAAAATGTCTTTTGTCTCCTTGGTGGAAGCTAAGCACTCTGCCAAACTTACTTTTGGTTTTTGTATTTCCTGTGTGTTGAGACCTGAGCTCAAAGTGATTCTCTGTATTTTCCCGGCATCATCATGTAGAACACACTGAATTAGACATCAGAGCATTCCTCCCCTTTTTCTCCAAACTACCTAGGATTGAAGGTGTGCACAAAACAATTGTTCCACCTTATGCTGATAATTTGTTTATGCTATAACAAATAAATATTGTCTGAAAACCTTTGATTCTCTGATCTTTCAGCATTAACTGATTTTTGCTTTTGGGTTTATTAAGACTAATTATTATTTTGGCTACAAAACCTATTGTGTTTTAATTTGTGTTCTGTTAAAACCCAGTGATGTAAGTATTGACTAATTTACTGGATGAGGGACAATGTCTGCAGCTTACTTACAGTGCTTTCTACTCAGAAATGATTTCATAGGTTTGCAGCCCTCTGGAATGTTTGGGTGAGTACAGCTATTTTGCTACTCCTCAGTATTTCTTAGAAAATTACTTCTTAAGTGTATTTTCCTTTGGCAAATTTAAGACTTCCAAAAAATTTGATCGATAATGAATTATTTAACATATTCTTTTCTGGTTTTGGTCCTGATCACTCAGCTCCATTTGTGCTCCTGAGAGTTGACTGGGAAGTGATTCCAAGTGGCAATCAAGTTACACTCACTGAAGATGCTTTCTATGTATTTTCAATATTATGACTCTGCGTGAGAATCTGTTGTAGAATCCTGTATCTTTATCTACTGAGTATAGTACTGAGTTAGAAATCTAGGTACATTCTAAATTATCTCTTTCTCAAGTGCAGGGCTTACTGATCACCCAGACCTTCTCACCTTTGTAACCAAACAAGGAGCCCTGGAAAACAGAGAGAGAGGAGACAGTAGCTAATAATCCGATGACACAAATTCACTTTTGCCACATTCTGTTTCACTATAATTAATTTTAGAGACATCCACTGACAAAAATGACAGAATTATCCTACTATAGCTGCTAGAATTTCCACATGAGACTTGATGGTAGGAATGAAATAAATTTTATGTGAATATGCATGTGATGATTGCATAGTGGTTTTAGGTTCTCATCCAAGATCCATCCTTCCCTAAACCCCAGAAACAGGCTGTTTCCAGTGCCAGACATGATTTCCCTCTAGTTGAACATGCCTTAAATCCAATTAGAAGCTGTTGGTTACCACCAATTTATTTATGCCATGCCTGCTTCCTTCATGTTATCATGCAGGGAAGATCATTGTTATCGTTCATAATTTTCAGACCCGGGTAGGATGTGCCTTATGATACCAGGAAAACTAGTCCCCAAGGAGGAGGCTTTAAATTCTGGTCCACATCAAGTCTCGTGTCTCTGACTGAAGCACATGGTTTCTTCAAATTTAGGGTCTCACATGCTACTCCTGGGAAGCAAAGTGGAAAACCACTGTAGACTGTACTTTTTTGGAAATCTCAATGACAGCAGTGACCAAAAATATCAAAACAGGCTGCTGTTCGTTCTTTGTTAGAGATCTGTGGTTCTTTTGAGGGGCATCATCAGCTGAGATGGAAAATTTTCATATATGCTCTAACTGTATATACTTACAGAGACTTAGATGTATTATAGGCATTTTGATAGATGATAATAGTAAGAATCCTTATGACAGTTTCAGGCATCCTTACTGTTATTTTTCTCTCACTCCTGTGTTTATGACTGTTCATTCTCCATTATTCACACACACACACACACACACACACTAACACAGACACACACACATCTCTATTGTATTTACACCTTCTTACATCATTGTTTCCTGTTTATTTTTTTCTACTGTTTATTGTTACCCACACTCTCCACAGGAGTCTCCTTTAATTGTCTGGTTATTCGAGTTCCTCCAGGTTGTCTTCTTCCATTTGAAGATTTGGAGCAAGGAACTTTGTATTTCTTTCAAGGTTTGACTTGTCTCACTCAATATGATCTCTTTAGAGTCACCCATTCAGGTGAAAACTTCATGATTTCAATTGCTCTTACAACTGAATAGTATTATATGGTGACACATATGAATCACATTTCCACTATCCATTAATACAGTTTATGTACATTTACATTGTTCCCAATTTGTAGCACTTGTGAATAGACCAGCAATAAATATTGCTAAACAAGTATCTGTGGAGTAGTATGCTGAGGCCTTTGAGAATATGTCAAGGAATGGAACAAGTAGGTCAACATGCTGACATTATTGAAGTTGAGAATTTATTGAGGAGAGGACTCTCTGTATGTGTTTCCAGTGGCTAGATTTTTTGTCATGACATTTTATTCACTAAGTTTTTCTTTTTGATGTTGTTGCTGGTGGATAATTGGCTGTATGTTTCTTTCCTAGCCCTAACCCCTAAAAATTTCTGCAATGTGACAAATCCTTTGACTACATAAGAAATCTTAGAACACATCAGAGAGTCCATTCTAGACAGAACCCTTAAAAATGTCTGGAATGTGAAAAATCCTTTGCCTACGTAAAAATCTCTGAACACATCAGAGGTTTATACTGGAGAGAGACATTACAAATGTGACAAGTCTTTTACTTGCTGCTCATATCTTAGAGCACATCAGAAAAGTCATATTGGAGGGACTTCACAAATGCCAATACTTTGGAATATCTTACTTCCACCTTCCCAATGTTAGGAGCCATCACAGAGTTCCTACTGCATAGAAAAAACAGCATTGTAAATCATTGGACATATTATTTTCTGTATGTACTTACTTAATATTACCTGTACATATTATTTTCAGGTATTCAAAATAGAAACATAAAGATAAGGAAATTATGAAAGCCATTAATGAAGTTTTAAATCTTATAAATTATCATAGAATTAATATTCAAATTAAATACTGCAATAGTAACTTTGTGGAGTATTATTTAAGTCTAGATGTGCTGGCTGTGTCTACAAGAATTTCAATTCACAGCATGTTTGTGTGATATATCTGAAGGCCAGAAGAGGGCATCACACTCACTGAAACTACAGTTAAAAATATTTTGAAATATTGTGTATGTTGAAAACTGAACCCTGTTTCTCTGTTCCATAATTCTGTTGAGTAGGATTTCTTCTCTTTGAACTGGACATCTTTAACTTCTTCTATGCCTATTATTCTTATATTTGCTCTTCTCAAGGTGTGCTAGATTTCCAGAATATTTTGTATTAAGAATTTGTTGGGTTTAACACTTTTTTGGTTGAATCTCATTCCTCCAATGTATATTCAACACCTGAGATTCTCTCTTCCATCTCTTTTATACTGTTAGTTATTCTAACATCTGTAGTTCCTGATCATTTATGCAGATTTTCTATGTACAGTATTCCCTCAGTTCATGATTTCTTTATTGCCTCTATTTAAATTTTCAAGTCATGAGCTATTCCCTTATCCTGTTTGTTTAGTTTTTTTCTTGCCTTTACTTACTTTCTTTAATAGATTTGTTGAGTTCTTGAATTTTGATGTCTTTTTTCTCAATATATGTTTGTATTTATATTAGAAACGTGAATGTTTCACATGTCAATACCAGCTCCCTCTCCCACCCCTCCTCCCTTGCCCCTCCACCAACCCCTAAGGACCCCACCCAATACCCACATCATTCCCTAGGGAGGGTGAGGCCCTGCTTGGGAGGGGATCTGTAAAATCTCTCATTTCATCCAGGGCAGGAACTAGGCCCTTCCCCATGTGTCCAGGCTGAGAGAGCATCCCTCTATTTGGAATGGCATCCCAAAGCTCATTCATAAACCATAATTTCAGTAATTTATTTTTTGTCTTCCAATCCCACTTTCCCACCCACACTTATGTATGTGTACACCCACTGCCTGTGTGTTTTGTGCATGCACACCTCAAAAGCTCCCTGCTCTCACCACCTACCTTTCTACTCCACTGTGTTCCTCTCTACTGATTTTGCTTGAGACCCACTGGATTAACCGGGGACTTTTGTGAGCCTGAGGACTTGGAAATGTGTTGGAGCTTGGGCTCAGGGGAAGACTACAACTACAGACAATGTATTTCCTCCTAAAATGCATCCATAGAGAGAATCTGAGAGGTAAAGTTGGGGCTCTGTGACTCTTTCCCATTCCTAGACTGATTTACTGATTTTGGTCTAGTGTAATGTCAATGCAAGTAATTACAGCTGTGGTTGGTTACTGATTCAACAGCTGTATTGAATCCAGAGAATGGCATGTCTTAGCCCTTCCTTCTCTTTTCCATCTTATTTCCTTACTTCCTCTTCTTCCTCAGTGTTCCCAGAGCCTTAGATTGAAGGTATAACTGATGGTTTTGGCCAGGAAACATATACGCATAGAGATATTTTGTGTGCATTCAAACAAATGAAGATTGCATGAATACTATATTAGTTGTAACTTTTTAATTTTGACAAAAATGCAAGTGTAGAGATATTTTGTTTATAATCTAAACAATAAGCTTGCCTGACAAAAAGACTGCAGAGCTAAGCCACTAGTTAGGCACACTACTAGTTAAGATCAAAGTCATTAGTTAGACACAGACCTAAGCCACTAATTAATCATAGAGACAAGGCAGTGGAGGCTACGCCTTTAATCTCAGCACTCCAGAGACAGGCATATTGATCTCTGTTAGTTCAAGGCCACTCTGGCATATATAAAAATGACTCAGTCTAAAAGAGAAAGGAATTCACTCCTTTGATCCCTGCAATTAGGATCAAAAGCCTATAATCCTAGGAGTAGGGAGGTGAAAACAGGATTGATGACTTGTTGTAGAGAGCAATATAAGTTTTACTAGAAATAATTCTATAGAATTCCAATTAGAAAGATCTCAGAATTTCCTGGCTATAGCTATAAGAAGACTTTCTACATAAGAATTGGTACTAGGAGGCAAATCAATTTTATATGAATATTCATGTGAGTCATGCATAGTGGATTTACGTCCTCCTTCAAGATATATCCTTCCATAATGCTCGGAAATTCTCTGGTCTTCCATTACCAGACATGACTTTCCTGTGGTTGAGAACTCCTTAAGTCCAATTAGAAGCTGTTGGTTACCACCAATGTATGTATGCTGCTCTTGCAGCCTTCAGGTTATCATGCAGTGCAGACCATTGATATGGTTCATGATTTTCATACCTGGGAGGACTGTTGGCTTTAACATTTTACAGATTGCCTTATGATACCAAGAAAGCTAGTCCCCAGTGAGGAGGCTTTAAATCCTTGTCCACATCAAGACTCCTGGCTCTGACTAAATTACATGGCTTCTACAGCATACGGCTCACCTGCTACTTCTGGGAGGCAAAGGGGACAACCACAGTAGACTGTAATGTTTTTGAAATATCAAGGACATCAGTGTCCAACAATAACAAAGCAGGAATCTGTGGGTGCAATGTAAGAAAGTCCATGGCCCTGGTGAAGAGCATCATGAGGTAATAATGGAAGATATCATTTATACTCTAACTGAATATGCTTATAGACACTTAGATGTATTACAGCCATATTTATAGATGATAATATTTAGAAGCCTTAAAAACTTTTCAGACATCCTTACTCTTATTTTATTCTCTCTTCTTTTTTGTTTATGTCTATCACTTTTCCATTAATCACACACACACACACACACACACACACACACACAGAGAGAGAGAGAGAGAGAGAGAGAGAGAGAGAGAGAGAAACACACACTCCATTTCTTCCTTTTAAGATTATTGTTTCCTGTTTTTTCTACTGCCCATTATTCCCCCACTCCATACAGGAATCTCCTTTTACTTTTGTGGATATTCTGGTTACTTCAGGTTGTGTACTCACTTTTAAAGCTTGGAGCTAAGAACTTTCTATAAGAGAGAAGATGCCATCTCTGTTTATCTGGGTCTGAGTGTATCCTCTCAATATGATCTTTTCTTGGTCCATCTATTTAGCTGTAAAACTTATGATTTCAATTCTCTTTAGAGCTGAATAGTGTTTCATAGCATATGTGTACCACATTTTCACTATCTATTTGTCCAGTTCAGGGATACTTAGGATGCTTCCATTTTGCAGCTATTGTGAAGAGAGCAGCAATGAAAATGTCTGAACATGTATTTTTGGAGAAGGATAATAAGTCCTTTGAGACTATGCCAAAGCATAAAAGGGCTGGGTTCACTTGCTAAATTTATTTAAGTTGAGGATTTATTTATTTGAGGATTGTCCATATTGCTTTCCAGAATGGCTAGATTTTTAGTCATGGTATTTTCATTTACTATGTCTTTTTTGATGCTGTTGCTGCTTTTTGTTATTAGCAGTATTTTTCTTCCATATGTGTGAGAATTAATGATTTGCTGTCTTGCCCTTGGATGATTACCTCCCATTTCTCTGGAATTTAGGATTCCTCACATGAAGTTAATTATTTCCCATATTCTCATGGGTAAATCCTCTGATTCTCCTGTATAAATTTTAACTTTAATTATTGTCTGCAAAGCTGCTTTAGTGAAATAAATTGTCTTAACATGAGAGAATTTTGAAATGCACTTCCATCTCCATCAATTTTAAGATAAATTTGTTTCTTGATGTAAAGTATAGTTGAGACTGATTTTCCCTTCAACTTTAAATGGCATTCAATGTTCTCTGGATTTAAGATCATTATCTAGATATATGGTATTTTGATTTCTTGGGTATCTTCATGTGATTTGACGTTTTCTTTTTTATTAATTTAATTTTTAATAGCTTGCTTCACATGGCAATCCCAGTTCCCTCTCTCTCCCTGCCTCCAGCACCACACCACCATCCCCCCCAGCCTCACACCTATCCCCATTTCCTTCCACATAGGGGATATTCAGAGTCTGTCATTTCGCTCAGGGCATGGTCCAGGCACTCCCCTAAGATTCCAGGCTGAGAGAGCATCCTTCTTTGTGTTATGGACACACAAAGTCCGTTTGCATGCCAGGGATAAACATTGTTCTAGAGCCCAGGGCCCCATAGGATGCCCAGGGTTCTTCAATGATTCTGACACTCTGCAGGTCTGGACCAGACTCATGCTGGCCTCCCAGCTGTCAGTCTGGGATCCAAGAGCACCCTCTTGTTCAGATCAGCTCTCTCTACTGGTTTTGCCAGCCCATTCTTTGCCAATTTGCTTATTGCTCCTCTCTCTCTGTCACTGGTTTCCATAGTTTCATTTCAGTGTTTAATTGTGGGTGTTTTCCTCTGCTTCCATCAGTCACTGGATGAAAGTTCTAGGATTCCATAAAGTGTAGATGACATTTTCTTTAACAGCTCTCAGTATTATTTTTTTCTTTTTTTCATCCATTATATGAATAAGTGCAACTTATCTATCTGCCTATTGTTCCTGAAAGAGAAACTGAAAGAAGAAAAACAGAAAGTAATGACTAAATCTCCAATAACCATATCCCAGGGTAGTGTACATGTCCACTTTTCTAGAAATAGCATATGTTCAGATACTGCAAATCATTAATTTTTTGGTGCTGGAAATATTTTAAATTTTATTATGAAAATTGCTTCAAATAAGCAAACAACAAAAATTCACACACTGCAATTAACCAGACCCAAACTCTGTACAAAAATTGTTCATTTATTTAGTAAGAATGCTCACTGGGAGCCTTTATCCCCAGCACTCGGGAGGCAGAGGCAGGGAAATCTCTGTGAGTTCTAGACCAGCCAGGTCTACAAAAGCTACTTCCAGGACAGCTTCCAAAGCCGCAGAGAAACCCTATGTCAACCCCCTCCAAAATAGTCACTGGGAACATAACCATTACAAAAGTCTTACAAAAGGGTTTTACACATTATTTATTGAATATATATTTATCAAGTTATCCATTGGAAAAAGAAAAATAACTGTGATATAATTATAACTAGAAGAACATTTAGATATATACCTGATTTTATAAGTGGTGGTCATTACATTTATTCAGTCCTACATCAACTTTGATATTTGATCTTTGTTGTTTGCTTTCCTCAGTATTCAGGTGTGCCCTCATGCATATTGCTTCTCATATACATATATTATTGACCAGTTTTTGTGTATGAGGAAAATGGTGTTTCTTCTTTCTGACATTTTGTGACTTCACTAAATATTACATATTCTAAGTCTATTTTACAGGAAATTTTAATGACATTTTCTCTTCAACTGCAAGGTATTGCATATTATAAAGCATTATAGCATTTTAAAAGAATTATGTTGATTCTAATGCTTTGCTATGTTGAATGCCGTTGCAGTGAATAAGGTGTGCAAATATTGTAAGTATTGGCATGTGGAGGTTTCTAATTATGTCCTGAGGAATGACACTGATGGGTCATATATTTTCTCTTCAATTTTCTCAATAATTTCCAAACTGATTGCCATGATGACTGTATGAATTTGCACTCTGCTTCAAGCACCAGCAGTGTATGAGTGTTTCTTTCTCTCCTGATCTTTATTAATACTTGTTCAATGGTTAGATGGTAACAGCTGAATTTCAAATCATCTTTTGTTTGTGATTCCATGGAGTCATTTTTGGGATCCTGAACACTAGAAATATGTACTGGTCATATGTGTATTTGTCTTTCAAGTGTGTCTATTGAAATATTTACCCATTTCTTGTATTGCAGTTCTAGTTCTTTTTATGTAATTTATAAAATACTCTTTAAATTCTATGTAAGAGACCTTATCTGAAGTATTTCTGGTATAGATTCTCTCCTGTCAATTGTGTGTCTTTGTATACTGCTAATTGTGTGCATACATAAATATTTTGTTTTCATATAATCCCATCTAATCTGTTTCTGTCCTGTTTGTGTTCTCTGTAATCAGTAACATTTTATTCAACATAACATCCTGGTGGATATTCTATATTTCTAGATTTATACATGTTTCTGGCCTTAAATTAGGCTTTTAATTTAGTTGAATGAATTTGTACAAATGAAAGATGAGAACCTCATTAAGTTACCACAATCATTTGTAGAAAATGAAACGTTTTTGTAATGTACATTTGCCTCCTGTATTAAATATTAAATGTGTTTAACTTTCTGCTTTTCTTTCTTGTTCTTCTACCATATTCCCTCATCTTAATTTTTCAAGACCATACCATACAGTATTTATAACTACAGCTTTACACTGTAATTCTATATACCCACACTTATTGCACTTTTCTCCATTTAGTCCTTCCCAAAAATTTTTCCCTGGAACGTAAATATCTCACCTGAATTTATGACCTGTAGCTTGAAAATTTTCCATTTTAACACATAACTTCATAACACATATTCTTGGGGTGGATCTGTTCCTTGGTGCTTTTTAGGGGATGGGGTTCTAAGGTGCCATCACCAATTTTCTCAGGCTTGTTACCTGGACATCTCCCTACGTGGATCATGCCCTCCAAAGGTGGCCTTCATCTTAGATGGCCTTTGGGAATATTGCCAGGTGTGTGTTACAGGGCAGCTCCAAAGGAGCCTGCTCTTTCTTATTTATCATTAGACAATGATATTTTACCAAGACTGGTCAAGCGGCAGAGTTAACCTTTTATTTGACAAAGTTAACTAGTTTTTGGAATGTCCATGGCCCAAAACAGACCAAAAAAGTAGCCCTATGAGGGGTCCCAGGAGGAATGGTAAGAGGGTGGACAGCCACGGAGATGTGGAGAACCAATTTTGATACCAAGATTCTTGTTTTTCTCTTTCTCTCTTTCTTTTTTCTAAGCCTTTTCAAACCCTGGCTATACTATCCCAGATGACTCCTGACCTATTGACATGCAAAGACACCCTTTTTGGAGGAAGAGTAAATCTAAGCCTCATCTTTTTTGTAAGACCACTTCTGCCATGGTTTGTTGTGATTCTTCTGAACAGGCTATTTGATTTTGTAATTCCTTGACGTCTCTATCAATGGAAGCACTGAGTTCCTGGTAGTTGGATTTACTAGCTACCAGGGCAGAGATATCTGTAACGGCTCCAACGCTGCTAATTCCTAAAAGGACAGCAAGTGTAACAGCCATAATGTGTTCTCTACATATGCAAAGGTCTTGGGAGTTCTCCCAGAAATGAAAGAATTCATCAGGATGGTAATAGCATAGGCAGGGGATGGCCTTTACCAGTACACAGAAGCCAACCCCTAGAAAAGTGTAATGGAAAGGCAGGGCATAAGACCATTAAGACAGACCCAGTAAGAACCATTTGGTGGGACAGCAAAATCATCAGGGGAGCTGAGGACTAAAGTGGTGTTTCAAAGCAAAGTGTGGGAAGGGGGAGAGGTAGGATGCACAAGGGAGGTAATGCATAGGCCAGATCCAACGACCTGTTGCAGGGTGAGGTGGGAAATGCATTTATCTGGACTCCATCAGCAATAGTGGCAGTCATTGGTGGTGGTAAATGTGATAGCGGGAGTCATTGGAATTGGTAAATGCTGAAAGAACAGGCAATCCCTAATAAAATGGGGAATGTGATAGCAAAACCAGCAATCTGCCATCAGTTGGGGGTGGTTCTATTTGTGGCAAAAAATGTTGTGGTGGATTAGATCTAAAATAACATCTCCTGCATCTTAAAAGAGGGTGTCATGATTCTTAATGGGAAGAGGGGGGTGTAGAATGACTCAGGTTGAGGAGGGCTGTGGGATTGGGTGATCTATTGGTTGGGTTTGGCATCTAATGGTAGGTTTAGGGGCAGGAGATTTCTGGCCTCCTCCTAAGACTGTATTCAGGTCCAACGGTACCTGTAGTCCATTTATATGAGTATTTTCTTTGAGTAATTTAATTGAGAAGGTAAGGCCTTCATCATATATGTATCCTCTGTACCAGTTTAGGGCATGACATCCTGAGGCGGTGAAGTGAATCTTTAAGGGATTGCACCAACCTTGTGAGGAGGAGGTAAGCTGACAATCTGGAGGAGGCTGCTACATGCAAGTGGAATCATGGGGTTGGCTAATGCAAGGAATTGAGGAATAGAGGTAACTGTACCTGTAAGCTATAACTTTAATGTAATCCCAATTGCAAGTGGGATTCCAATATGTTTCTCCGGTCATATTGCAGCCCCAAGAGAGACAAAAGAAATCCAAAGTGCCCCCACATCTATGAAGAAGCCTGCAGTCCCGGTGGTGGCCAGGGCATATGTAAAAGGGCTAGGCCCAATGTAGAGCTCATCTCTCTGGGTGGGAGCATCCGGCATACATGATGCCCTTAAAGGGAATGTTGGGCATGTTGGCCACATCATAAACTTTCTCCATGTTCCAGGAGGCTCTATCACTGAGTGCAAGTTTAGAAAAGTCTGAGTTGAGGGAATCTGGCCACCAAGAAATGTGCTGGGTCTTAGAGGCAGACCAGACTATATCTTCTCTCTCTGAAAGAACTAACCAGTTATAATTCCATGGCTGGTGGGGTTTAGGATTTTTGGGCAGGAACTGGGGGAACATGAGAACAGAAGGGATCAAGGTAAGGATGAACAATTTAGAGATCAAAATTGCAGCCAGGTCAATGAGGTTGTCTGTCTTCTTGTCATCTTGACCTTTGGTGTCATCTCTTTGAGGTTCTAATGGGGAGAGAGCAGAGGAACAGGACTCAGGTGGAGAGGGGTCTTGTTACCTGATATGTTGGGAGGGCAGAGAAATGCTTTACAAGTCTCTGGGATAGACAGCGAGGGGCAATGTTGACCTGGTCATAAATGCATGCAGACCGTGGCTTGAGAACAAGACGGGATCCAGTCCATGCCAGGAATTAGTGAGGGGATACTTCAATTTGACAAGAGTGTATGAGAAGATGGCCTGTGTTACCAAAAGTGCTTTGTGGCAGACTTGCCATTTTTATCCACTTGGAGAAAATTTAGCATGAAGAGAGCATGACTGACAATTAGGCAGCGGGTGGGGGGATGTGTGGGTGTGTGGGGGTGTTGGAGGTTTACAGGGAAATGTAGAACCCCATATGGTTGGCTCACTATCAGATGCCTTGTCCCTGTGTACTGTAGGCAATGCCCGTTATGTGTATGACATTGAACATGGAGCAGAATTGTTTAAGTTTCTGCAAGGTGTAACCTGTGCCATTATCTGTTTTTACCTTTGTAGGAGCTCCAAGGGTGGCCAAGAAAAGGAGGACATGATTCATGATTAATAACATATTTAGTGGGCTCCCCAGTTTGGAGGGAGGCAAATATAAATCCTGAAAAAGTATCAGCAATGACATGGAGATATTGAAGCTTATTAAACTGAGCCATATGCATAACATCCATCTGCCAGAGCACATAGAGTGTCTGGCCTCGAGGGTTGATGCCCAAATGAGGGGAGGCAGGTAAGATGGAGGATTAGCCAGAACCCATGATTGTGGTTGTCACTTAGGGAGCTTGGGGAGTCTATGGCCACTGAAAGTGGAACTAGTATATATCCCTATTACATGAATAGGCTATTTGGAGCACATTCCTTGTGAAGGAACCTCTTGCTCAGCCTAGATACAGGTGTGGGTTGGTACTGCCCAAATAATGAGACAGATTTGATGATTCCCTCATGAGAGGCTTCATTCTCTCTGAGCAGTGAATGAGTATAGGATGGTGAGATGGTGGGGCAAGATGGATGACTGGAGAGAGTGAGCTGGGATTGGGGTGTAAATGAGAATTTTAAATTTACATAAAATATGAAATCCCCATGGACTCTTGACTCAGTGGTATATAATATCAAAACTCTGGAGTCAGAAGTAAATAGATCACTGAGATTTCAATAGGGTTCATAGTCCAACCTCAAAGACAACTAGAGGTATACAGATAAACCCAACTTCATAAAACAAAATAATGAAAAATGATGTAATACTCCCCAACTCCCTAAATCCCTGGCTCTGTCTCCCTGGGAGTTATATGTGCCTAGAGAAGACCTGCCGCTCCTGGAATGACCATCCTGTGTCTGTGCACACCTTGTCTTCAGTGTCTTCTGGTCCTTTCCCCGTGATTAAGGTGAGTGGGTTACCTGCTATGAGCCCCAACTCCCTACATCCCCCGTTCCTTCTCCCAGGATGTTTGCTGTGCCTAGAGAAGACCTGCCCCTCCGGGAAGGACCACCCTGAGTCTGCCCACACCTCAGTCTTCAGTGTCTCGCTGTCCTTTCCTATTGCTTAAGGAGAGGAAGAGACCCCACAAGCTCCCATTGAAAGAAAGGATGGGAAGAAAGCAATATAAAAACACAGCCAACAACAGAGTAACCAGTATGACACCACCAGGGTCTCGAAACTCTATACCTGGAAGTACTAAACATATCAGCACATATGAAATAGAAAAGAATGACCTTCAAAACAAACTACTGAAAGTGATAGAAGCCATCAAATAGGATATGAGAAAATCCGTTAAAGAAATGGAAGAATACACAAACCAAAAAAATGCAAGAAATCAACAAATCTCTTAAAGAAAGCAAGAAAAGCCAAGAGAAAACAATCAAACAGATGAAGGAAACAATTCAAACAGTTCAGGACCTGAAAACTGAAATGGAGACAATAAGAAAAACACAAACTGAGGTAATGCTGGAAATCGAAAGGCTGAAAAAACAATCAGGAACTACAGATGCAAACATAACTAACAGAATACAAGAGATGGAAGACAGAATCTCATGCACAAAGATAAACTAGAGGAAATAGATTAATGGACAAAAGAAAGTCTTAAATCCAACAAATCCTTAACACAATATATCCAGGAAATATGGTACACTGTGAGAAGACCAAATCTAAGAATAATGGGTATAGAAGAATAATGGTACAGAAAACATATTCAACAAAATCATAGAAGAAAATTTTCCCAACCTGAAGAAGGAGATGCCTATGAAACTACAAGAAACTTACCGAACAACAAATAGACTGGACCAAAAAAGAAAAGTCCCCTCACAAAATAATAATCAAACCACCAAACATACAGAATAAAGAACAAATATTAAAAGCAGCAAAGGAAAAAGGCTAAGTAACATATAAAGCCAAACCTATCAGAATTACACCCTAATTCTCCATGGAAACTATGAAAGCCAGAAGGTCCTGGATAGATGATCCATACACATTAAGAAACCAAAGATTCGAGCACAGACTACTATTCCCAGTAAAACTCCCAATCACTATAGATGGAGAAAACAAGACATTCCATGACAAAACTAGAATTATGCAATATTTATCCACAAATCCAACACTTCAGAAAGTTCTAGAAGGAAAACTCTGACCCAAGGAAGTTAACTACACTCAAAATAACAAGGGCAATAGATAATTTTACTTTACCAGAAATCAGAAATAGGAGAAAAACTCACAAGTAAAACCCCCACCAAAAACGGATCCAAAGCAAACAAGAATCAACAATAAACGGCCATTAATATCCCTGAATATCAATGGTCTTAACTCAAATATAAAAAGACACAGGCTAACAGAATGGATAATGGATACAAACACAGAATCCATTCTTTTGCTGCATACAAGAAACCTCAATTTCAAAGACGGAGGCTACCTCAAGGTTAAGAGTTTGGAAAACACTTAACAATCAAATAGACATAAAAAGCAAGCAGGTATATCTATCCTAATATCTAACAAAATACACTTCAAACTAAAAGTAATCAAAGGTGATGAAGAAGGTCACTTCATATTCATCATAAGAAAAATCCATCAGGAAGAAGTATCAATTTTGAACATATGTGACCCATATATAAAAGCACCCATGTTCATAAAAGAAACATTACTACAACTCAAATCACACATTAAACCACACACGCTTATAGTGGGAGACTTCAACACCCCACTCACACCACTGGACAGGTCCACTAGACAGAAACTTAACAAAGAAAAAATGGACCTTACAGAAGTTATCACCCAATTGGGTTTAACAGACATCTATAGAACATTCCACACAAACAAAAAAGAATATACCTTCTTCTCACCACCACATGGAACCTTCTCTAAATCAACCACATACTTGGCAGTAAAACAAACTCAACAGATACAAAAAATTGTCATGAATAGTCTCCCAACCAAATAAAGTCCAGGTCCAGATGGCCTCAGTGCAGAATTCTACCAGAAATTCAAAGAACAGCTTATACCAATTCTTCTCAAAGTGTTCCACACAATAGAAGCAGAAGGGTCTTTGCCAAACTCTTTCTATGAGGCTTCAATAACCTTGATCCCCAAGCCACACAAAGATACAACTAACAAAGAGAACTTCAGACCAATATCCCTCATGAACATTGATACAAAAATACTCAATAAAATACTGGCAAATCGGATCCAAGAACACATCAAAACAATCATTCACCACGAACAAGTAGGTTTCATCCCAGGGATGCAGGGATGGTTCAACATACGAAAATCCATCAACGTAATCCACCATATAAACAAGCTGAAAAACAAAAATCACATGATCATCTCACTAGATGCTGAAAAAGCCCTTGACAAAATCCAACACCTCTTCATGATAAAGGACTTGGAGAGATCTGGAATAACAGGGACATACTTAAACATAATAAAAGCTATATACAGTAAACCAACAGCCAACATCAAACTAAATGGACAGAAACTCAACGCAATTCCTCTAAAATCAGGAACAAAACAAGGCTGTCCACTCTCTCCATACCTTTTCAACATGGTACTTGAAGTTCTAGCTATTGCCATACAACAACAAAGGGCGATAAAGGGGATACAAATTGGGAAGGAAGAGGTCAAACTTTCACTGTTTGCAGATGATATGATAGCTTACATCAATGACCCAAAGAACTCTACCAGGGAACTCCTACAGCTGACTAACACCTTCAGCAAAATGGCAGGCTACAAGTTCAAACTCAAGAAAATCAGTAGCCCTACTATATACAGATGATAAAATGAGCTGAAAAAGAAATCAGAGAAACATCACCCTTTACAATTGCCAAAAACAACATAAAATACCTTGGGGATAACGCTAACCAAACAAGTGAAAGTCCTGTATCGAAAGAACTTTGAATCTTTAAAGGAAGAAATTAAATAAGCCCTCAGAAAATGGAAAGATCTCCCATGCTCTTGGATAGGTAGGATCAATGTAGTAAAAATGGCAATCCTGCCAAAATCAATCTACAGATTCAATGCAATCCCCATTAAAATCCCAGGACAATTCTTCACAGACCTTGAAAGAACAATAATCAGTTTTGTATGGAAAAACAAAAGACCCAGGATAGCCAAAACAACCCTGTACAACAAGGCAACATCCGGAGGCATCACCATCCCTGACCTCAAGCTCTATTATAGAGCTAAAGTCCTGAAAACAGCTTGGTATTGGCACAAAAATAGACAGGTAGACCAATGGAATCGAATTGAAAACCCGGGTATTAACCCACACACGTACAAACATCTGATCTTTGACAAAGAAGCTAAAAATATACAATGGAATAAAGAAAGCATCTTCAACAAATGGTGCTGGAATAACTGGAGACTGGCATGTAGAAGAATGCCGATCGATCCATGTTTATCGCCATGCACAAAACTTAAGTCCAGATGGATCAAAGACCTCAACATAAATCCAGCCACACTGAACCACTTAGAAGAGAAAGTCGGTGGTAACCTTGAACGAACTAGTACAGGAGACAGCTTCCTGAACATAACACCAGTAGCACAGACAGTGAGATCAACAATTAATAAATGGGACCTACTGAAACTGAGAAGCTTCTGTAAGGCAAAGGACACAGTCAGCAAGACAAAAAGGCAGCCCACAGAATGGGAAAAATATTCACTAATCCCACATCTGACAGAGGATTCATCTCCAAAATTTACAAAGAACTCAAGAAGCAAGTCTCCAAAATATCAAAGGACCCAATTAAAAAGTGGGCTGCAGAACTAAATAGAGAGTTTTCAATAGAGGAGTCTAAAATGGCAGAGAGGCACTTGTGAAAGTGCTCAACATCCTTAGCCATCCGGGAAATGCAAATCAAAACAACTCTGAGATACCATCTCACTCCTGTCAGAAGGGCTAAAATCAAAAACACCAATGAAAATTTATGCTGGAGAGGATGTGGTGAAAGAGGGACACTCCTCCATTGCTGGTGGGAGTGCCAACTGGTTACAGCCACTTTGGAAATCAGTATCGAGATTCCTCAGAAAAATGGGAATAAACCTACCACAAGACCCAGCAATTCCACTCTTATGCATATGTCCAAAAGATGCCCATTCATACAACAAAGATGTCTGTTCCACTATGTTCATAGCAGCTTTATTTGTAATAGCCATAACTTGGAAGCAACCTAGATGTCCCTCAACTGAAGAGTGGATAGAGAAAATGTGGTACATCTACACAATGGAGTATTATTCAGCAGAAAAAACCAATGGAATCATGAGATTCGCAGGCAAATGGATGACACTAGAAGAAACCATCCTGAGTGAGGTAACACAGTCACAAAAAGAGAAACATGGCATGTAGTCTCTCATATATGGATTTTAGACATAGATCTGGGGAGTGCCAGCCTACAATCCTATGGCCAGAGAGTCTGGGAAGCAGAAACTTCATTTAGTGGCTGATCGAAGAAGAGGCAGCCTCCCTTGGTTAAGTACTGAGCTGAACTCAAGAAAGCCAGTAACAGAGAGGGAGGACTGATGATCAAAGAGATTAAGACTGGGCTGGTTTTAACCCCAGAAACAGATGACCAGACAAAGGTTAACTCTTGAATCCCAGGCATCAGCCTGGGTATCCAGCATGGGCTGATCAAGACCCCCTGAATCTGGGTGTCAGTTAGGAGCCCTAGGTAATCTACTGAGCCTTGGGCAGCAGATCAGTACCCATCCCAAGTATACACACGGAGTTTGGACTCCCATAGAACAACGTGAGGTGCACTCTAACCCTGAACTCTTGGGGAAGGGTCTAGGCCCTGCCCTATATGAATTGACAGACTATGGACACCCCCATGGAGGGCCTCACCCGCCCTGGGAGAATGAGGGGATAACGGGGGGTTTGGGGGAGGGCACGGGAGGAGGGGAGGGAAAGGGAGAGGGACCTGGAACTGACTCGTAAAGCAACCTTGTTTCTTATCTAAATTTAAACTGGAAAATTAAAAAAAAACAAAAAATTGGAATAACCCCCTGTATCCTATAGGACCACCATGGCTTAAAATTAAAAATCAACATCAACACAAATTGCAGAAACCTCACAAACTCATGGACACTGAACAATGCTCAATTGCATCACACTTTGTAAAGGAGAAAATAAAGAAAGAAATAAAATACTTCCTAAGATGCAATGAAAATGAAAGCACAACATACCCAAAACTTTGGGATACTTTGAAAGCAGTTCTAAGAGGAAAATTCATAGCATTAAGTGACCACATGAAGAAACTGGAGATTTGCCACACGACAAAATTAACAGAACACCTGAAAGCTCTAGAACAAAAAGAAGCAAACTCACTCAGGAGGAGTAGATGCCAGGAAATAAATTGAGAGCTGAAATCAATAAAACAGAAACAAAGAAAGCAATACAAAGAACCAATGAAACAAAGAGTTGGTTCTTTGAGAAAATCAACAAGATAGACAAATCTCTATCAAACCTAACAAAGAGAGAGAGAGAGAGAGATAAGGTGTTAATTAACAAAATCAGAAATGAAAAAGGGGACATAACAACAGACACTGGGGAAATCCAAAAATTCACCAGGTCATACTTTGAAAATCTGTACTTCACTAAATTGGAAAATCTGAAAGTAATGGATAATTTTCTCGATAGATATCACTTATCAAAATTAAATCAAGAAGAGATAAAAAATTTAAACAAATCTATATCCCCTAAAGGAATAGAAGGAGCCATAAAAAGTCTTCCAACCAAGAAAAGTCCAGGGCCAGGTGGTTTCAGTGTGGAATTCTACCAAAAATTCAAGGAGGAGATAATACCAATACTCATCAAATTGTTCCACACAGTAGAAGCAGTAGAATCACTGCCAAATTCTGTTTATGAGTCTACAATTACATTATTAGTCAAACCACACAACTCCACAACCAATTTAGGGAATTACAGTTCAATCTCCCTCATGAACATTGATGCAAAAATATTCAATAAAGTACTGGCAAATCGAATCCAAGAACACATCAGAAAAATCATACACCGTGATCAAATAAGCTTCAATCCTGTGATGCAGGGATTGTTCAACATATGAAAACCCATCAATGTAATCCATCATATAGACAAACTGAAAAAGAAAAAACACATGATCATCTCATTAGATGCTGAAAAAGCCTTTGACAAAATCCAAAACCCCTTCATGATAAAGGTCGTGGAGAGATCAGAGACATCAGGAACATACCTAAACATAATAAAAGCTATATACAGCAAACCAACATCCAGCATCAAGCTAACTGGAGAGAAACTAAAGGTGATTCCTCTAAAATCGGGAAAAAGACAAGGATGACCACTATCTCCATGTCTCTTCAATATTATACTTGAAGGTCTAGCTAGAGCAATAAGACAACAAAAGGAGATCAAGGGGATATGAATTGGAAAGGAAGAAATAAATCTTTCACTATTTGCAGATGACATGATAGTCTATGTAAGCGACCCAAAGAGTTCTACCAGTAAACACCTACAGATGATAGACACCTTCAGGAAAGTGGCAGGATGCAAAATTAACTAAAAAAATCAGTAGCACTACTGTATATAGACAATAAAGGGGACAAGAAAGAAATCAGAGAAAGGTCTCCCTGTACGAGAGCCACAAACATCATAACTTGGGTTAACTCCAACCAAGCAAGTTAAAGACCTGTATAACAATGACTTTGATTCCTTAAAAAGAAATTAAAGAAGATGTCAGAAAATGGAAAGATCTCCCATGCTCTTTGAAATGTAGGATCAACGTAGTAAAAATAGCAATCTTACCTAAAGCAATCTACAGATTCAAAGCAATACCTATCAAACTACCAGCACAATTTTTCACCGACCTCAAAAGGACAACCCTTAACTTTATATGGAAAAACAAAAGACCCAGGATAGCCAAGGAAACCCTGTACAATAAAGAAAAATCTTGAAGCATCACCATCCCTGACATCAAGCTCTATTATAGAGCTATACACCAGAAAATAGCTTACTACTGGCTCATAAGCAGACAGGTAGACCAATGAAATCGAATTGAAGACGCTGAAATCAACCCACACAACTTTGACCACCTGATCTTTGAAAAAGAAGCTAAAACTACAATGAAAAAAGAATCTTCAAGAAATGGTGTAACTGGATGTAACTGGATTCTGGCATGTAAAAGACAACAGATAGATCCATATCTGTCACGATGCACAAAAGTTATTTCCAAATGGATAAAAGACCTCAACAACAATCCATCCGCACTGAATCTCCTAGAGGAGTAAGTGGGAAGTACCCTTGAATGAATAGGTACAGGAGAACACTTCCTGAATATAACACCAGTAGCACAGACTCTGAGATAGAAAATTAATAAATGGGACCTCCTGAAACTGAGGAGCTTCTGCAGGGCAAAGGATACAGTAAACAAGACAAAACGAAGTCCACAGAATGGGAAAAGGTATTCACAAACGCCACATCTAACAGAGGGCTGATCTAAGACTCCAGAACACCAAAGGATCCAATTTAAAAAATGGGGTACAGAGCTAAATAGAGAATTATCAATAGAGCAGTCCAAAATTGCCAAGAAACACTTGAGAAAGTGCTCAACATCTTTAGCCATTAGGGAAATGCAAATCAAAACAACTCTGAGATACCATATAACTCCCATCAGAATAGCTAAAATTAAACACTACTGACAGTATATGCTGGAGAGAATGTGAAGAAACAGGTACACTCTTCTTCTGCTTGTGGGAATGGCAACTAGTGCAGCCACTTTGGAGATCAGTATGGAGATTCCACAGAAAAATGGAAATCAGTCTATCATAAGATCCAGCAGTTCCACTCTCAGGTATAAACCCAAAAGATGTACCCTCATACAATAAGGACATCTGGTCAACTATGTTCTTTGAAGCATTATTTGTAACTGCCAGAACCTGGAAAGAACCTAGATGCCCCTCAACTGAAGAGTAGATTGAGAAAATGTGGTACATTTACACAATGGAGTACTACTTAGCAGAAAAAAATGGAATCTTGAAATTTACAGGCAAAAGGATGGCACTGGAAGAAACCATACTGAATGAAGTAATCCAGTCACAAAACGACTAGCCTGGCATGTACTCACTCAAATATGGACTTTAGACATGGACGAGGGCATTGCCAGCCCATAGTCATACCGTCAGTGAGTCTGGGGTGCAGGGAGGACCCTATGAGAAGGGCTAGGGAATGTGATTTCCTAGTTGGATTTGGGGGAGAAGTGTAGGAGAGAAGGATTTCAGAGAAAGAGATAGAGAAAAAGGAGGGGAGAGGAGGACATGGGAGAGCAGGAAGTTTGAGCCAGGGTAAGAATAGAGGAGAAAATGATGGGAGATACCAGAAAAGAGGGAGCCAGTATAAGTTGGAGGAGAGATCTGGCACTAGTGAGATCTTCACAGATCTACAACAATGACACCAACTGGCATTAAGGCTGCCTTTAATGCCCTCCCATGATAATGAGAATGATGACTACCTTATATGCCATCCTAGAACTCTCATCCAATGGCTGATGGAGGCAGACACCCACAGCTGTGAACTGTTGCTGCAACGATAAACAGCACACTTACTGAAAGTAAAAATAAGTATTTATTGTAGAAATTACTCACAAGAGACAAAAAACAAACCCAGATGAGCCGAGTAGTTTACGACGACAAACTGGAAGCTGGAAAGCCAGAAAAAGAGAGTGAGACTTCCATTGTTCAGACTTTTATGCCTTCCTCCATAACGCCCATAGCCATGCCCAAAAGTGGGCCTGACTAGTGACGTGGTTCACAGCCTACGTCCATATACAACTTTAGTCACGCCTAAAGTGTGTGTGGTTAGTGGTGTGGTAAACCGCCCTTTTATTACCTTATCTGTATGTGCCTCTAATAAGTCACATGGTTAATACCGGGACACTGTCTCTTCCTACAATTCCCCTTTTAGTCTAAAAAGGATATTTAAACTTAAAACAACTAACTTGTGTCAATGAAAATCTGTATCAAATATGTATCCCATTTAACCTGAACTTATCTGAAAGAAACACCTAAGTCTGAATACCTCTTTCCAATCCAAACTCTAAAATAATTGAAAACTAACACTAACAGGTGTAAACTATCCTATAATATCAATAGTAGGGAGAGAGGGCTTGGAATTCTCAAAACTAGTTCCAGCTGAGATGGGACAATGGCAATCTCATGGGGTCCTGTGAGAAGAAAAATGTTAGTGTAACAAAATCTTCAGTAGATCAGACAGTCTCTGTATGGCAGGAGATGCTTGACTGAAGTTCCTGACTGGATTTCTAGTGTTGATTGAAGCTCTCGTCTGAAGCTCTGGCCAGACTGTAGCAGGTGTGCTGTTTCAGTTCCTTTAGTCAAGAGTTGTGTTGAGTGATGTAGTTTCAAGCCAGTTTCAGGATAGTGCTTGTCAGGTGGAGTCGATGATGTGGGGCAGGTCAGATGCCTCTAGTTGAATCAGGTGGAGTCAAAGAAGTGGATCCTCATTCTCTTTATGAAGCAGTTGAAGATTGCTGTCAGGAAATCCTGTGTTCTCTGGAAAACTCAAATATTAATGTTAACAAAGAAATATTTTAACTTTTATATGTAGGTATACCGGAAGAGGTGACAATAGGGAAGATGGTAAACGTGAAGGAAAAGAAATTGACAGATAACAGTCCCTAATTTTATCTTCTTCTGTTTTATGTCAATGGCTCTTTAGTATAATACAGAAATTCTGAATTTTATTTAAATAATATGCTTGAATTTAGAGTAGGAGAGCCAATCCAACTCCAAAGCCAGCTTCAGTTAAATGAATGGGGAATGTGGTATATGAAGAAACAAAGATAAAAGAATACTATAAAAAATAGGGAGATTAAGACTTTGATACCACACAGTGAGTTACTGTTTGTTTGATGGTCTTCAGGGTAGATATTCATTCTTCTTCAGAAATCCATACATCCAGTATTCTTTGCTGTGTTTACCTGTGAAGACAAAAAACAAAACATTTCTCTTTCCTTTTATGAGGTAACTTTACCCATGGTAGAATATTATTTTGTAGATGAACTGTTATCTTCCTCCTCCTGAGATGTCTTCTGTTCTGATTGAATCTTAATTAATTTTGATGGAACCCAAAGCTTTTCTTCTCCTGTGGAAACAAAAGAATAACCCCTTCCCCAACATAACACATATCCTGGTTTCCAGATTGAGGTCATGACATCCTTAAAATAAACTGGTTGGTTCAGTTCAAAGTCTTCTCTGTAGTCCAGTTTCTTTCTGTTGCAGTTTGTCCTTTTTCATCAGCATTAAGAAAATTCAACGTTAGTAAAGCATTATATAACCTCTGTTTTGGGGCCTTTTTTCCCCTGGCTGTTTATGAAGCATCTCTTTTAAGGTTCGGTTAGAACTTTTCATCACTGCTTGTCCTGTGGGATTGTAAGGTATAACAGTTACATGTTTTATATTATAATATTTGGAAAATTATTCCAATTTACTGGACACATATGCTGGAGAATTGTCAGATTTTATCATTTTAGGTATACCCATAACAGCCATCACCTCTAAGAGGTGTGTAATAACAGAATCAGCTTTTTCAGAGCTTCAGGCAGAAGCCCATTGGAAGCCTGAGAACGTGTCTATGGTATGGTGTGCATATTTCAAACTGCAAAATTCTGGGAAGTTAAATACATCCATTTGCAAAAGTTCATTTCTGTGAATACCTTTAGGATTACAACCTGCTGGTAATGGAGTTTGATTGTAGAATGAGCAAGTGGGGCAGCTTCTTACTATTTCTTTGGATAGTTGCCAGGTGATAGAAAAATCCTTCTTTAAACCTTTGCTGTTAATATGGTGTTTCTTATGTAATTCTGAAGCTTCCAACACATTACCTATTAATAAACTATCATTTTCATCATTGCCTTGTGCCAGAGGACCTGGCAGACCTGTATGGGATCTGATGTGTGTATATATATATATATATATATATATATATATATATATATGATGAGTCCTGTTTTTGATGGTTTCCTGTAATTGTAAAAACAATGAGGTTAATTCTGTACTATCAGGAACAAATTCTGCAGTCTCAATGTGCAAGACAACTCTCTCTGCATACTGAGAATCCGTGACTATATTGAGAGGCTCTGTAAAGTCTTTAAGTATGAGAATGGCATATAACTCTGCCTTTTGTACGGAGTTGTAAGGGCTTTGAACAACTTTTCTTATATTTCCTGATTTATACCCTGCCTTACCTGATTTTTTTGCATCCGTGTAGAAGGTAAGAACTTCAGAAATAGGTGTTTGCCTCACGATACATGGAAGAATCCAAATTGTTTTCTATATGAATTTGATTCTCTCTGTTTTGGGATAGTTATTACTAATGGTTCACAAAAAATCACTGCAAGCTATTTGCCAATACTCATTATCCTTCCATAATGAGGAAATTTCCTCATTAGTTAAAGGTACAATAATTTCAGCTGGATCTCTCCCAGTCAGTTGACGAAGCCTTAACTTACCTTTTAATATCAAATTGGAGATCTTTTCTATATATGTTTTCAATTTTTTATTGTATTTATGTGGCAGAAATACCCATTCTAGTATGATGTCTTCCCTCTGCATTAATATTCCTGAGGGGTATTCTCTAGATGGTAAAATAACCAGAATACAGTCCAGCTTTGGATCCACATGGTCCACATGTGCTTCTAATATTCTCTTTTCTACCCATTCTAATTCTTTTCCAGCCTCAGCTGATAGTACTCATGGGGTGTTTAGGTCTTCATCTCCTTTTAAAGCCATTTTCAGGTGTTTTAAATCATGCCCTTCTACACCGATAATTGTCTGTAATTGTGAGATTTCTCCTAATAGTTTTGAAGATCATTGAGTCTGCTAACAATCTCTTCTGATCTGTACTTTCTGCGGCCTAATTTTCTGAGAGTCTATTTTATAAACTAAATAGTTAATAGAATCTCCTCTTTGTATTTTTTCTGGGGCAATTTGTAATCCCCAGCGAGGCAGTTTCCTTTACTGCTTCAAACATCTTTTCCAAAGTATCCTTATTTGAATCTGACAGTAATATGTCATCCATATAATGATATATTAATGAATGTGGAAATTTTTTACGAATTATTTCGAGAGGTTTATGCACAAAATATTGACCAGGCTGGCAAACCCACAGGGGCAGCTGACCTAAACAAGGCAGAACACATGGACTCCAGACTGATGACTGAGGGACCAGCTTGGGACTGATCCAGACACCCTCCCACCGAATCTGGGTGACAGAGAGGAGGTCTTGGCCTGGGACCTGGGAGAGTGGAGAAGTATTTATTCCTGACATATGGAAGGACTCTGGAAAGCTATGCCCCATGGAGGGATGCTCTCTCAGCCTGGACACATGAGAGAAAACCTGAGCCCTTCCACGGATGACGGAATACGTGACAGACCATGAAAATCCCTCATGGAGGCCCTTGCCCTCCCTGTGGAGTGGAGGGGATTTGGAGTGGGGTGATGGGTTGGGAGGATTGGGGGTTGGGGGAGGAGAGGAGGGAGAGGGAACTGAAAGTGACATGTGTAAAAACTTAAATAAAAATATATGGAAAAATGATGTAATACTAGAGGAAATGCATGATTTCATTTGGAAGTAATGAAGAAAATGAGGAAGTATTTACTCCACAAACATTATAAATGATACCTATCATTAAATGCCCGGTAACCCCTCTGAATGTAAAGGACACTTGTGGGATCCTCCTTCAGCCATAAACAAATCAAAACTGCCCAAGTATCACACAATTTCTCATTCATAGTATTTTGAACAGTTACAGGTCTCTGCATTATCCACTAATAACTGCAAGCGGAGACTTCCTTCACCAAGCTTGAGAATAGTCAAAAGTGATAATTCTAAACATGAATATTTAGATGACAGATTAGCAAAAATATCTTTAACAAAAGAGAAGTAGGTTCTATGCTTTGACATATAATTGCCAATCTAAACCAATCAAGAGAGATACTGGTTTCACCCATAAACAGTTATGCCAGCATTGCAACAGTACAAAGAATTTCCCAATATGATGGTAGGGTAGGATGTAGGTTCAGGGGAAATTAAGATATTTGACAATTTTCTCTGCCAGTATTATACAAAAGGGAGTGAGGAAGGAGTTTCCAGGTTCATTAAACATTGGTCTGTCTGTCTCTCTGTCTGTCTGTCTTTCTCTATCTCTTCCTCTCCTGTTGACTCTCACTCAGACAAATGCATCAATACACACAGACACACGTGAACTGTGGGGTATTTAGCAATACAATGTACTAAGTGTGTTCACTCAAGAGCACTAGCAATGACCTCTTTTACTTGATATGACTCTCTGGCATTCCTGTCTAGTTATTCATATGAAGATAAGCACTACAAGGTTCTGAAAGTTATGTTACATATCCTTTTTAGTGGGATGCCTCTGTTCACTGTTTTAAAATTCCTAATATATTCTAACTTGAATGAAAGTGTGATTTCATGAGGCTTCTTCATACATTATTCCTCCTTTATTCCAGCCCCATTCCCAGGTCAACACCAAGTGCATATTTGTCAATTCCCACACTTGTATAGCATTTGTGATCTATGATTCTGCTCCTCCATGTGTCTAGGCTGAGAGAGTAACCCTCCATAGGGATTTGGCTCCCAAAGAACATTCTTGTACAACAAATAAATATTGGTTTCAATGGCAGAGGCCCCATAGACTATGCAAACTCCCCAACTGACATCCACATTCAGACGACCTGGTACAGTCTCATGCTGGTTCCCCAACTGTCAGTTTGGGGTTCATGAACTCCCAGTTGCTCATATTAGCTTTTTCTGTGTGTTTATCCAGCATGGTCTTGACCCTGTGCTCATCACATCTCGCTCTTTATAGGTGAATTCAAGGAGTTCCAATCAGTGTGTAGTTGTGAATATCTGCTTCTTGTTCAATAAGCTAGTAGATGAAGGCTCTATAACGGGTCTTAAGGTAGTGATCAATCTCATTATAGGAGAACGGCATTTAAGGTACTCTCTCCACAATTGCTTGGATTCCTAGTTAGGTTTATCCTTGTGGATCCACAGAAATTTACTTCGTGCAAGATTTCTTGTTAAGTCCATAAAGGCTAGCATTGTTAAGGTATTTTTTCCTTGCTGGATTTCTCTGTTCTTCCCCCAACTCAATCTTCTGATCCCTCATGCTTTCTGCCTCCCATCTCTCCTCTTATCTCCCCTCATCCCATGCTCCCTATTAGGAGATTCTCCTTTTCCCATCTTCATGGGTCTGTTTATGTCATTCCAAGGGTTCTTCTCATCTCCTAGCATCTCTAGGCCTGTGGATTGTGGGCTGGATTTCCTTTGCTCTACATTTAACATCCACTTATGAGAGAGTAAATATCATGTTTTTCTTTCTGTGTCTGTCTTACCTCACTCAGGATATTTTCTTCTAGTTCCATCCATTTTCCTGAGCTTTCATTGTTTTTTCCACTGAGTAGTACTCCATTGTGTAAATGAACTATAATTTCTTTATATTTCTTTAGTTCAAGGGCATGTAGGTTGCTTCTATGTTCTGGCTTTACAATTAATACTGCTGTAAACATATATCTAGTTGTATGTATGTGCAACTTTTAGGTATGTACCTAAGATTATAACTGCTGGATCTTGAGGTAGACTGTTTCCCATTTTCCTTAAAAACTACCATTCTGGTTTGCAAAGTTTGCAGTCCCACCAGAAGGGGAGGAGTGTTCCCAATTCTTCATATTCTCTACAGCATAAACTGTCTTTGGAATTTTTGATTTTATACATTCTGGCAAGTGTAAGGTAGTATCTCAGAGTTCTTTGGATTAGCAATTCTCTCATGGATAAGGATGATGAGCAATTTCTTTTTTAATTTTTTTATTATTCTTTTTAATTTTAAATAGCTTGTTTTACATGTCAATCCCACTTCCCTCTCCCTCCCCTACTGCCGCACCACCCCACCATCTCCCCATCCTCCCACTCTATTGCAAATTCCTTCCGCATAGGGGATATCTAGAGTCTATCATTTCATTCAGTGTAGGGTCCAGGCACTTCCTTAAGAGTCCAGGCAGAGAGAGCAACCCTCTTTGTGTTGTGGACACACGATGTCTGTTAGTATTCGAGGGATAAGCACTAATCCACAGCTCAGGACCCAATATGTAGCCCAGGCCTCCTCATTGACTCTCACATTCAAGGGGTCTCGATCGGTCCCATGCTGGCCTCCCAGCTGTCAGTCTGGGTTCCAACAGCTCTCCACTGTTCAGATCAGTTGTCTCTGCTGGTTTTGTCAGCTCATTCTTTGCCAATTTTCTCTTTGCTCCTCTCTCTCTGTCGCTGAGTTCCTTAGGTTCTGTTCAGTATTTAACTGTGGGTATTTGCCTCTGCTTCTATCAGTCACTGGAAAAGGCTCCAGGATGGCTATAGACATAAAGATCACAATCAGGAATAGGCATTCTAGGTGGTCTCTACACTATTGCTTAGCTTGCCAATTGGTGTCATCCATTTAGATCACTAGAGGTCACAATGGTGTCTGATCTGTCTTCTAACCTATGATTCCCTCTTCCCCCATCCTACCCCCCAGTCGACCTTCCTGTTCCTCCATGTCCTACTCTCTCTTCCACTTCTCCCCCTCTCTATTTCCCAAGTTCCCCTCCCCCCCACCCCTCGCCGTGTTCCCCATCTGTTCAGAGGATCTTGCCTCATTTCGCTTCCCTTGGGTTCCATGTATATATTTTAGGTTCTTTCCTGTTTCCCAGACTCTATGTCAGTGGAAATGCAGACTGGCACTCTCCTGATCGATGGTTAAAATCCATATATGAGTGAGTACATACCATGTTTGTCTTTTTGCGACTGAGTCACCTCACTCAGGATGGTTTCTTCCATTGCTATCCATTTACCTGCGGATTTCAAGATTCCATTGTTTTTTTTTCTGCTGAGTAATATACCATTGTGTAAATGTACCACATTTTCTCTATCCACTCTTCAGTTGAGGGGCATCTAGGTTGATTCCAGGTTCTGCCTATTACAAATAATGCTAATATGAACATAGTGGAGCAGATGCACTTGTTACATGAATTTGCCTCCTTTGGATATATGCCTAAGAGTGGAATTGCTGGGTCTTGTGGTAGATTGATTCCCATTTTCCTGAGGAATTTCCATACTGCTTTCCAAAGTGGCTGTACGAGTTGGCATTGCAACCAGCAGTGGAGGAGTGTTCCACCTCTCTCCACATCCTCTCCAGCATAAATTGTCTTCCATGTTTTTGATGTTAGCCATTCTGACAGGAGTATGATGGTATCTCAGAGTATTTTTGATTTGTATTTCCCTGATGGCTAAGGATGTTGAGCACTTTCTTACATGTCTCTTGGCCATTTTAGCCCCCCTCTATTGAGAATTCTCTGTTTAGTATTGTACCCCACTCATTGATTGGATCCTTTGCTGATTTGGAGACTTGCTTCTTGAGTTGTTTGTACATTTTGGAGATTAGAACTCTGTCAGATATGGAGTCAGTGAATATCTTTTCCCATTCTGTGGACTGCCTTTCTGCCTTGTTGACTGTGTCCTTTGCCTTAGAGAAGCTTTTTAGTTTCATGAGGTTCCAATTGTTAATTGTTGAACTCAGTGTCTGTGCCACTTGTGTTATGTTCAGGAAGTGGTGTCCTGAACCAACTCATTGAAGAGTATCTCCCAATTTCTCTTCTAAAAGTTTCAGTGTGGCTGGATTTATCTTGAGATCTTTGATCCATTTGGACTTAAGTTTTGTCCAAGGTGATAAACATGGATCTATCAGCAGTCTTCTGCATACCAGTACCACGTTATTCCAGCACAATTTGTTGAAGATGCTTTATTTTTTACATTGTATAGTTTTAGCTACTTTGTCAAAAATCAAGTGTTCATAGGTCTGTGGGTTAAAATCAGGGCTTTCAATGCCATTCCATTGGTCTACCTGCCTATTTTTGTGCCAATACCAAGCTGTTTTCAGGGCTATATCTCTATAATAGAGGTTGAAATCAGGTATGGTGATGCCTCCTGAAGTTCCTTTATTGTATAGGGTTATTTTGGCTATCCTGGGTCTTTTCTTTTTCCATATAAAGTTGATTAATATTCTTTCCAGTCTGTGAAGAATTGTGCCAGAATTTTGATAGGGATTGCATTGAATCTGGAGATTGCTTTTGGCAAGATTGCCATTTTTATTATGTTGATTCTATGAATCCAACAGCATGGGGGATCTTTCCATTTTGTGGTATCCTCTTTGATTTCTTTCTTTAAATACTCAAAATTCTTGATATATAGGTCTTTCACTTCCTTGGATAACATTATGCCCAGAAATTTGATGCTGTTTATGGCTATGGTAAAGGGTAAGATTTCTCTGATTTCTTTCTCAGTCACTTCATTGTCTGTATATACTAGGGCCACTGATATTTTTGAGTTTACCTTGTATCCTGTCACTTTGCTGAAGGTGTTTATCAGCTCTAGTAGTTCGCTTGCAGAGTTTTTTGGGTCCCTTATATAAACTATCATATCATCTGTAAATAGTGAAAGTTTGCCTTATTTTTTTCCTATTTGTATCCCCTTTATCTCCTTTTGTTGTCTTATTGTTGTCGCTAGGACTTCAAGTACAATATTGAAGAGATATGGAGAGACTGGACAGCCTCCTGATTTTAGAGGAATTGCTTTGAGTTTCTCTCCATTTAGTTTGATGTTAGCTGTTGGTTTACTGTGTAATGCTTTTATTATATGCATGTATGTTCCTGTTATCCCTGATCTCTGTAGGACCTTTATCATGATGGGGTGCTGGATTTTGTCAAAGGCTTTTTCATCGTCTAGTGAGATTATCATGTGCTTTTTCTTTCGCAGTTTTTTATATGGTAGATTACATTGATAGATTTTCTAATGTTGAACCATCCCTGAATTCCTGGGATGAAGCCTACTTGATCATGGTGGATGATTTTTCTGATGTGTTTTTTGGATCTGATTTGCTAAGATTATAATGAGTTCTTATGCCTCGATGTTCATGAGGGAAAATGATCTATAGTTTTCTTTCTTAGTTGTGTCTTTGTGTGGCTTGGGTATCAAGGTAATTGTAGCCCCGTAAAAAGAGTTTGGCAGTGAGTCTCCTGTTTGTATTGTGTGGAATATTTGAGGAGTATTGGAATTAACTCTTCTTTTAATTTCTGGTAGAATTCTCCAATACAGCCATCTGGGCCTGGGCTTTTTTTGTTTGGGAGGCTTTTGATGACTGCTTCTATTTCATTAAGGGATATAGGTTTGTTTAGATTGTTTATCTGCTCTTGATTTATTTTTGGCAAGTGATATCTATCCAGGAAATTTTCCATTTCCTTTAAATTTTCAAATTTTGAGGAGTACAGATTTTCAAAGTATACCCTGATTATTCTCTGGATTTCCTCACAGATCATTGTTATGTCCCGTTTTTCATTTCTGATTTTGTTAATTAGCATGGTCTCTCTCTGTCTTTTGGTTAGTTTGGACAGAGGTTTGTCTATTTTGTTGATTTTCTGAAAGAACCAACTCTTTGTTTCATTGATTCTTCTCAATGTTCTCCTTGTTTCTACTTGATTGATTTCTGTCCTCAATTTGATTATTTCCTGGCGTCTGCTCCTCCGGGGTGAGTTTGCTTTTTTTTGTTCTAGAACGTTCAGCTGTGCTATTAATTCTTTAGTATGACTGTTCTCCAGTTTCTTCATGTGGGCACTTAGTGCTATGAACTTTCCTCTTAGCACTGCTTTCAAAGTGTCCCATAGGTTTGCCTTTGCCTTGTCTTCATTCTCATTGAATTACAGGAAGTCTTTAATTTCTTTTTTCATTTCTTCCTTTACCCAGGGATGATTCAATTGAGCATTGTCCAATTTCCATGAGTTTGTGGGGTTTCTGCGATTTGTGTTATTGTTGAATTCTAACTTTAATGCATGGTGGTATGAGAGGATACAGGGGGTTATTCCAATTTTTTTGTATCTGTGGATATTTGCTATGTTTCCTATTATGTGGTCAATTTTAGAGAAGGTTCCATGTCGTGCCAAGAAGAAGGTATTGTTTTTAGGTGGAATGTTCTATAGATGTCTGTTTAAACCCAGCTGGGTCATCTATTAGTTCCTTTGTTTCTTTGTTAAGTTTCTGTCTGGAGGTCCTCTCTAGTGGTGAGAGCGGAGTGTTGAAGTCTCTCACTAATAATGTGTGCGATTTTATGTGCAATTTGAGCTTTAGTAATGTTTCTTTCACAAATGTAGGTGAGACCCCCACAGACTCAAGCTCACCCAGCTGGGATCACCCGAGTTTGCGGCCTGGATGTGCTGATGTCTTTCCTGTGTGGGTGGGTCTTCTGGATGCCAGGAGCGGACTGGAAGTTCGAGCAGATGGGGGTCAGATGGAGGATGAGGAGAGTCTCCCCAGAGACCCAAGTTCACCTAGCTGGAATCGCTGGAGAATGGGGCCTTGAGCAATTTCTTAAGTGTGCTTTAGTGATTATTATCTTCCTCTATTGAGAGTTCCCTGTTTTGATATCTTACAAAATTGTTACTGAAATTAATTTTTGTTGTATGGGTGGTGGTGGAACAAGCCTTCAATACAAGATCTTGGGAGATAGAACCTGCCTGCTGTTCAGAATTCCATGACAGTAAGGATTAAACTGTGACCTCAGCATCAAAGCAATACATACAAAAACAACAAAAAAACTAATTAGCAAATGAAAAAAGTTATCTGTCTCTGAGTTTTACCTGATATAAAAGCAGATAAAGCACAGAGTACATGGCATACATCCTTAATCCCAGCAATCCAGAACAGCAATAGTTGGATTTCAGTCATTTTGAGCTCATCCTTTTATATAAATTGCAGAATATCTACAGCACTTACTCTTGTAAACACAGTCTCAAAAAAGAAAGTAACCAAAACGAAAAAATCCTTATAAATATACAACCGAAAAGAAAAGACAAATTTTACGTTATATGAATTGCACTAATCCTCCCCTTTCTGCTAATTTTCATTGCCCAAATATTCTTATAGAATAACTTGGTAGAATGTTTATATTTATGTGTTGATATTTGCAAATACTTCCTTTGTTACCTTACAAAAGAAAAAGTTATTCACCTTAATATTAATCCATGCTGTCTTCCATGGTAAACTCCTTTTCTATTCAAGGGAGTGTCACATAAATGTAGCGATTTGTCATTCCCAATCTCTTAATAGGATTAAATAGAAAAAGTAGCGTATTTTGTGACTTCCACAGATATGGTTGTAAACACTGACATTTCAAAGTCATATTCTTAACCACTATTAATTTTCCATCTGAAATTTGACACTATGATATGGAAATACACCATTCTGAAAGCGTCTTTGACTGATTGTTATGAAATATCTGTATTGCCAGCACTGGTGAGTCAAAGACAGGTGGATCTCAGTGAGTTGTAGGGTAGGCTCATTTCCATAGTGCACCCTATGACAGACAAGACTTATTGGTAAGATATTGTCTCAGAAAAAAAAGAAAACGGAAATGTGTCTTCTCATGCTGACTCCTTAATATGCACCTTAGAGCCTTGAAAAACACAGTATGCTGTTTTATAGTACAGGATCGCTGTATTTTCCTTCTTTTGTTTTATTTATGTATTTATTTAGTTTTGAGGCAGGATTTCTCTGTATTGCTTTGGAGCCTGTCTGGGTACTCCCTCTGTAGACTAAGTTGGCCTCAGACTCACAGAGATCCACCTGCCTCTGCTTCACATGTGCACATATTAAAGCATGTACGACCAATGCTCAGCCAAATCACTGTATTTTCACAGTTAAGAAAATGATTATAAAACAGGTGTTGGTGACAGCATTTAATTTCAGCATTTGGGAAGCAGATGGAGGTGGAATTTGGTGGTCATTACCAGCCTGGTCAACAATGGAAGTTTAAGGATAGCTGGAGTTAAAAAGGGATAATATGTCCCCAGCGGGTGAGAATGACAGAACGAAAATGAAGTGGTTTATAATACAGGATAAATATTAGAAAGCATTTTTTGAAGAATTATCATAACTCATCTACATCAGAAAAATATCTACAAGAGTCTATTGTCTCCTTGGTCCTAAATACACACTCTGTTCATGGACACATGACCAAACTGTTCACTTTGGTTCTTCTGTTTGCTGAGATTGAGATGTGAACACAAGGTGTTGATCTGTCCTGCCCAAGACTCACCATGTAGAATAGGTGGTACTAGATCTCAATAGTTCCACACATCTCAGTCTCTCAAGTACTAGGATTAAATGTGTGCATCAAAAAAACTGTTGAAGATTGTGGTGATTGATGTTTTCTTTTTTTTCTTTTTCTTTTCTTTTTTATTTTATTTTCAAGTTTAAATTTAGATAAGAAACAAGGTTGCTTCACAAGTCAGTTCCAGGAACCTCTCTCTTTCCCTCCCCTCCTGCCTTGCCCTCACCCCAATCCCCCCCCCGTTATCCCCTCATTCCCCCAGGGAGGGTGAGGCTCTCCATGGGGGTGTCCGATGGTCTGTCATTTCATATAGGGCAGGGCCTAGACCCTTCCCCAATAGTTCAGGGTGAGAGTGCACCTCACATTGTTCTATGGGAGTCCAAAGTCTTGTGTGTACTTGGGATGGGTACTGATCGGCTGCCCAAGGCTCAATAGATTACCTTGGCCTCCTCACTGACACCCAGATTCAGGGGGTCTTGATCAATCCCATGCTGGATTCCCAGGCTCATGCCTGGGACTCAAGAGTTAACCTTTGTCTGGTCAGCTGTTTCTGGGGGTTAAACCAGCCCTGTCTTAATCCCTTTGATCATCAGTCCTCCCTCTCTGTTACTGGCTTTCTTGAGTTCAGCTCAGTACTTAACCAAGGGAGTCTGCCTCTTCTTCGATCAGCCACTAAATGAACTTTTCTGTTTCCCAGACTCTTTGGCCATAGGATTGTAGGCTGGCACTCCCCAGATCTATGTCTAAAATCCATATATGAGAGAGTACATGCCATGTTTCTCTTTTTGCGACTGGGTTACCTCACTCAGGATGGTTTCTTCTAGTGTCATCCATTTGCCTGCGAATCTCATGATTCCATTATATTTTTCTGCTGAATAGTACTCCATTGTGTAGATGTACCACATTTTCTCTATCCACTCTTCAGGTGAGGGACATCTAGGTTGCTTCCAAGTTCTGACAATTACAAATAAAGCTGCTATGAACATAGTGGAACAGACATCTTTGTTGGATGAATGGGCATCTTTTGGATATATGCCTAAGAGTGTATTTGCTGGGTCTTGTGGTAGGTTTATTCCCATTTTTCTGAGGAATCTCCCTACTGATTTCCAAAGTGGCTGAACAAGTTGGCACTCCCACCAGCAATGGAGGAGTGTCCCCCTTTCACCACAACCTCTCCAGCATAAGTTGTCATTGGTGTTTTTGATTTTATCTATTCTGACAGGAGTGAGATGGTATCTCAGAGTTGTTTTCATTTGCATTTCCCAGATGACTAAGGATTTTGAGCACTTTCTCAAGTGCCTCTCAGCCATTTTAGAATCCTCTATTGAAAACTCTCTATTTAGCTCTGCAGCCAACTTTTTAATTGGGTCCTTTGATGTTTTGGAGACTTGCTTCTTGTGCTCTTTGTAAATTTTGGAGATCAACCCTCTGTCAGATGTGGGATTAGTGAATATTTTTCCCATTCTGTGGGCTGCCTTTTTGTCTTGCTGACTGTGTCCTTTGCCTTACAGAAGCTTCTCAGTTTCATTAGGTGCCATTTATTAATTGTTGATCTCACTGTCTGTGCTACTGGTGTAATGTTCAGGAAGCTGTCTCCTGTACCAATTCGTTCAAGGGTACCACCCACTTTGTCTTCTAAGAGGTTCAGTGTGGCTGGATTTATGTTGAGGTCTTTGATCCATTTGCCCTTAAGTTTTGTGCATGGCGGGCGACAAACATGGGTCGATCCGCATTCTTCTACATGCCAGTCTCCAGTTATGCCTGCACCATTTGTTGAAGATGCTTTCTTTATTCCATTGTATATTTTTAGCATCTTTGTCAAAGATCAGATGTTCGTACGTGTGTGGGTTAATACCCGGGTTTTCAATTCGATTCCATTGGTCTACCTGTGTATTTTTGTGCCAATACCAAGCTGTTTTCAGGACTATAGCTCTATAATAGAGCTTGAGGTCAGGGATGATGATGCCTCAGGACGTTGCCTTGTTGAACAGAGTTGTTTTGGCTATCCTTGGTCTTTTGTTTTTCCATAATAAATTGATTATTGTTCTTTCAAGGTCTGTGAAGAATTGTGCTGGGATTTTAATGGGGATTGCATTAAATCTGTAGATTGCTTTTGGCAGGATTGCCATTTTTACTTCCTTCATCCTACCTATCCAAAATCATGGGAGATCTTTCCATTTTCTGAGGGCTTCTTTAATGTCTTTCTTTAAAGATTCAAAATTCTTATGATACAGGTCTTTCACTTGTTTGGTTAGCATTACACCTAGGTATTTTATATTGTTTGTGGCAATTGCAAAGGGTGATGTTTCTCTGATTTCTTTTTCAGCCCTTTTATCATCTGTTAGGGCTACTGATTTTCTTGAGTGGGTCTTGTAGCCTGCCACTTTGCTGAAGGTGTTAATCAGCTGTAAGAGTTCCCTGGTAGAGGTCTTTGGGTCATTGATTTAAACTATCATATCATCTGCAAACAGTGAAAGTTTGACCTATTCCTTCCCAATTTGTATCCCCTTGATCCCCCTTTGTTGTTGTATGGCAATAGCTAGAACTTCAAGTACCATGCTGAAAAGGTATGGAGAGAGTGGACAGCCTTGTTTTTTTCCTGATTTTAGAGGTATTGCGTTGAGTTTCTGTCCATTTAGTTTGATGTTGGGTGTTGGTATATTTTATATAGCTTTTATTATGTTTAAGTATGTCCCTGTTATCCCAGAGCTCTCCAAGACCTTTATCATGAAGGGGTTTTGGATTTTGTCAAAGGCTTTTTTAGCATCTAGTGAGGTGATCATGTGATTTTTGTTTTTCAGCTTGTTTATATGGTGGATTACGTTGATGGATTTTCGTATGTTGAACCATCCCTGCATCTCTGGGATGAAACCTATTTGATCGTGGTGAATGATTGTTTTGATGTGTTCTTGGATCCGATTTGCCAGTATTTTATTAAGTATTTTTGCATCAATGTTCATGAGGGATATTGGTCTGAAGTTCTCTTTCTTATTTGTAACTTTGTGTGACTTGGGGATCAAGGTTATTGAAGCCTCATAGAAAGAGTTTGGCAAAGACTCTTCTGCTTCTATTGTGTGGAACACTTTGAGAAGAATTGGTATAAGCTGTTCTTTGAATTTCTGGTAGAATTCTGCATTGAGGCCATCCAGACTTGGACTTTTTTTGGTTGGGAGAATTTTGATGACTGCTTCTATTTCCATAGGGCTTATCTGTTCTTGATTTAGTTTTGCCAAGTGATAGCTACCCAGGAAGTCATCCATTTCCTTTAAATTTTCGAATTTTGTGGAGTACAAATTTTCAAAGTGTGACCTATGATTCTCTGGATATCCTCATAGTCTGTTGTTATGCCCCCCTTTTCATTTCTGATTTTGTTAATTTTCATGTTCACTCTCTGCTGTTTGGTAAGTTTGGACAAAGGTTTGTCTATCTTGTTGATTTTCTCAAAGAACCAACTCTTGGTTCCATTGATTCTTTGTATTGTTTTCCTGGTTTCTACTTTATTGATTTCAGCCCTCAATTTGATTATTTCCTGGTGTCTACTCCTCCTGGGTGAGTTTGCTTCTTCGTGTTCTAGAGCTTTCAGCTGGGATGTTAATTCTCTGGTATAACTGTTCTCCTGTTTCTTCATGTGTGCACTTAGTGCTATGAACTTCCCCCTTGCACTGCTTTCAAAGTGTCCCATAGGTTTGGGTATGTTGTGTCTTCATTCTCATTGAATTCGTGGAAGTTTTTAGTTTCTTTTTTATTTCCTCTTTGACCCAGGGATGGTGCAGTCGAGCATTATTCAATTTCCATGAGTTTGTAGGTTTTCTGCAATTTGTGTTGTTGATGAATTCTAATTTTAAAGCATGGTGGTCTGATAAGATGCATGGAGTTATTCCAATTTTTTGTAGCTGCTGAGGTTTGATATGTTGCCAAGCATGTGGTCGATTTTTGAGAAGGTTCCATGTGGTGGTGTGAAGATGGTATATTCTTTTTTATGTGGATGAAATGTTCTATAGATATCTGTTAATCCCAGTTGGGTCATTACTTCTATTAGACCCTTTGCTTCTTTGTTGAGTTTCTGTCTGGTATGCCTGTCTAGTGGTGAGAGTGGTATGTTGAAATCTCCCACTATAACTGTGTGGGGCTTTAGATGAGATTAAGTTCTAATAATGTTTCTTTAAGGAATGTGAATGCCTTTGTATTTGGGGCATAGATGTTCAGGATAGATACTTCATCATGGTGGGTTTCACCTGTGATGAGTATGTAATGACCTCCTTCATCTCTTTTGATTGATTTTATTTTAAAGTCTAGTTTGTTAGATATTACAATTGCTACCCCTGCTTGTTTCTTGGGTCCATTTGATTGAAAAAATTTTTCCCAGCCTTCAACTCTCAGGTAATGTCTGTCTTTGAGTGTGAGGTGTGTTTCTTGTATGCAGCAGAAGGAAGGGTTCTGTCTTCGAATCCATTCTGCTAGTCTGTGTCTTTTTATGGGTGAGTTAAGGCCATTAACATTGAGGGATATTAATGACCATTGATTGCTCATCCTTCTTCGATTTGCAATGGTTGTTGTTGGTGGAATTATGTGTGGAATTTCACCCCTTTGTTCTTTTGGCTGTTGGTAGAGAGGGATTCTCTAATGCTTATATTTTCCTGTTTGTAGTTAGCTTCCTTGGGTTGGAGTTTTCCTTCCAAAATATTCTGTAGGGCTGGGTTAGTTGACACATATTGCTTGAATCTAGTTTTGTCATGGAATATCTTGTTTTCTCCGTCTATAGTGATTGAGAACTTTGCCGGGTATAGTAGTCTGGGCTGGCATCCATGGTCTCTTAGTGTAGGTAGAATATCTATCCAGGACCTTCTGGCTTTCAGAGTTTCCATGGAGAAATCAGGTGTAATTCTGATAGGTCTGCCTTTATATGTTACTTGACCTTTTTCCTTTGCTGCTCTTAATATTCTTTCTTTATTCTGTATGTTTGGGGTCTTGATTATTATGTGGCGAGGGGATTTTTTTGTGGTCCACTCTATTTGGTGTTCTGTAGGCTTCTTGTACCTTCATTGGAATGTCTTTCTCAAGGTTGGGAACGTTTTCTTCTACGATTTTGTTTAATATGCCTTCTGCCCCTTTGAGGTGGATTTTTCTCCTTCTTCTATACCTATTATTCTTAAGTTTGGTCTTTTCATGGTGTACCATATTTCCTGGATTTTTTGTGTTAAGGATTTGTTGGATTTAAGGTTTTCTTTGGTTGATAAATCCATTTTTCCTAGTGTATCTTCAACACTTGAGATTCTCACTTCCATCTCTTCTGTTCTGTTGGTAATGCTTGTATTGGTAGTGCCTGACTGTTTTTCCAGCTTTTCTATTTTTTTACTTTCTTCAGATTGTGTTTTTTAATGTCTCTATTTCAGGTTTCAAGCCTTGCAGTGTTTGCATTGCTTCTTGCAATTTTCTGTTTATCTTTTCGTCCATTTGTTGCCTTTTATGAATTTTTTGGTTTGTTCTTTCTTCCATTTTTTTCATTTTTTGGTTTGCTTTTTGTTCCATTTCTCACATTTTGTGCTTTGTTTCTTCTTCCATTTCCTGCCTTTTTTGGTTTGTTTCTTCTTCCATTTTTTTCATTTTTTTGCTTTGTTTTTCTACCATTTCTTGCATTTTTTCCTTTGTTTCTTCTTCCATTTCCTGCCTTTTTTGGTATGTTTCTTCTTCCAATTCTTGCATTTTTTGGTTTGTTTTTTCTTCCATTTCTTGCATTTTTTGGTTTGTTTTTCTTCCATTCCTTTGAGGGATTTTCCTATATCTTCTTTTAGGGCCTCTTTCATTTTCATGAAAGTGCTTTTAAGGTCATTCTCTTCTGCTTCGTTTGCATTGGAATGTTGGGGTCTTGCTGGTGTGGAGTCTCTAGAATCTGGCAGTATCACATTTGTTTTTCTGTTGCTGAGTGTGTTTTTGTATTGTCTCTTTCCTATCTCTTCTTCTAGTGGGTGCAGAAAGAGCCCCTTACTGGTATGGGTACCAGAGTTCCCTTTTGGTTTGTGCTAGCAAGTCCAATAATCTGGTGGTTCTTCTATTCCTTGTCCAAGTGCTGGTCCCGTGGGTGGAGAAGAAGAACTGGAATCTGGGTCGCTCAGCCTCCGACCTGGTCCCCTGGACCCTATGCTGTGTCCTGTTGTACCTGATCCAGAACATCTACTCCCCTGGTCTCCCTGGCTCCTCTGGTTTCTTAGTCTCGTTGGCTGGAGAGAAGACCTGGAGTCTGGGGTGCTTGGCTCCCGTCGGGATTGGGAGCTCTGTGCAGTTCCCAGGCGATCTGCAGGCACTGGAACACAGGCCGGGAAGCCGGCCTGTTTACCTGATGCTGCCAGAGGAACAGCTGCTTCCCTGGACTCCCAGCCTCCTCTGGTTTCCTTGTCTCCTTGATTGATGTTTTCTGTATGCTCTAACAAATTTAAGCTGCCTGAAAATCAGAGTTAGGAGCTAGCAACTAGTAATCCATAGGGCTCAGGCACTGGAGGCCCACACCTTTAATCCCAAGCCAAGGGATGATTAAACAAGCATAGCAGTTCAATGTCACAACTGGTTACCAGATATTTCATCAGACTCAAAAGGAAGTAGAGTTCACAGCATTAATACCAGTACTTGGGAGTCACACAACTTTGATCCCAGCATTAGGGAGGTGGAGATAGGAAGTAATGTGGCTGGGCAGAGAGAGGTATATGAAGCAGGAGGAGTCAGTATCACAGCCCATTCAGTATGAGGACTACTAGAAACTGATCTCACCCTTTTGGCCTGAGTTTTCAGTAGACATAAGAAGTCTCACTAGTGGTTGGCTCTTTTACTTATCTGATTGTTCAGCCTTTACATAAATATCTGTCTCTGGTTTTATTAAGACTATTTAGAATTCTGGTGACAAATCATGTTCTGTTCTATTTTGTGATTTGTTGACACCCAGTGATGTGACTGTGGGCTTACCACAGAGGGAGGGTAAATGCCTGCATCCTGCTCAGAGGGAGTTGTACTGAGAATGGATGCTGCCCAATTGCAGCAGTCTGTTTCTGTGGGTGAGAATAGTTTGCATGCAGTCTCCCTTGATCCTCCTTAGTGTTTCTTGGAAAATTACTTGTTAAGTGTAAATTTTTGGCAGATTTAAGAGTTTTATCAAATTTGGTCCATGACAAATTGAATAATTAATTTTGTGTGCTTTTGTGATCCCAATCATTCAGTTCCATTTCTGTTCCTGAGCTTTGACTGGGAAGTGATTGGAAGTAGCATTCAATTTACACTCACTGAAAATGTTTCTAGGTATTTTCAGCATTATAACTATGCAAGACAATGAGGAATCATTTGTAGAATCTCATACATTATCCAGCGAGTAGAGATCTGATTTGGGGACCCAGGTACTTCCTGAATGATTGTTTTATCATGGTGGGAGTACTGATTCACCAGATCCATTCACCTGTGGAGATTAAAAAAGAGCCTTGGAAAGTGGAGAGGGAAGAGATTGTAGCTAAGGATCTGGTGGGACATGAATTTAATGTTACAACATTCTGTTTCACTAGAAATAATTCTATAGACTTTCACTGAGAAAGACCTCAGAACTACCCTGCTATAGCTATGAGAAGACTTTTTACACAAAAATTGGTACTAGGAGGCAAATCAAATTCATATGAATATTCATGTGAGTCATGCATAGTGGATTTATGTTCTCCTTAAAGATCCATACTTTCCTAACTCCCAGAAATAGGCTAGGCTTCCAGTACCAGACAAGACATTCCTGTGGATGAGAACTCCTTAAATCCAATTATAAGCTGTTGGTTACCACCCATGTATGTGTGCTGCTCTTGTACCCTGCACGTTATCATGCAATGTAGACAATTCTTATGGTTCATAATTTTTATAGTTGGATTGAACTGTTGGCGTTCTAAGCTTGCAGGATACTTTATGATAACAAGAAAGCTATTCTCCAGGTAGGAGGCTTTAAATTCTGGTCCATCTCAAGTCTCCTGGCTCTGACTGAAGCACATGGCTTCTTCAACAGATAGGGGCTCAACTTCTAACTCTAGGAGGCAAACATGGACAACCACAGTAAACTGTATTGTTTTGGAAATATCAAGGACAGCAGCAATTAGCAATATCAAAGCAGGCTGCTGTGTGTACTTTGTTAGATAGTCTATGACTCTTATGAAGAGCATCTTTAGGTGAGACAGGAAGTTATCAGTTATATTACAACTCTACATGCTTAGAGACTTATTTTATTGTAGCCATATTTGTAGATAATAGAATCTTTAAGAACTTTTCAGATATCCTTACTGTTATTTTATTCTATCTTCTTCTTTATGTCTGTCCCTTTTCCATTAATCTTTCTCTCTTTCTCTCATTCTCTCTCTCCATTTCCTCCTTTTTGGATCATTGCTTCCTGTGTTTTCTACTGCCAATTATTCCCCCACTCCAAACAGGAGTCTCCCTTTACTTCTCGGGATATTCCAGATACTCAGGATTGTATACTCACATCTGAAGTTTTGGAGCTAGGAACTTCCTATAAGAGAGAACATGCAATGTCTTTGCTTCTGGGTCTGTGTTACCTCAATGTTATCTCTTTAGGGCCATCCCTTTAGCTGCAAAGTGTTCTTTACAACTGAATACTATTACAAATTGACACATATGTACCACATTTTCACTATCCATTTTTCCAGTTCAGGGAGAATTAGGTTGTTTCCATTTCGTAGCTATTGTGACTAGAGCAGCAATTAATATGGCTGAACAATATCTGTAGAGTAGGATTCTGAGTCCTTTGAGAATAGGCCAAAGAATATAAAAGCAGGGTCAGCATTTTCAAATTATTTAAGCTGAGAATTTATTCTTGAGAGTATTAGCTACATGGATTTCCAGAGAGACTAGATTTTTGATTATGGCATTTTTATTCACTGCTTTTTTGATGTTGTTCCTGGTTGGATTATTGGCAGCATTTTTCTTCCTTCCATGTGAGAATTACTGGTTTGCTGTCTTGCTATGGATGACTACCTCCCAGTTCTGTATGATTTACTATTCTTCACATGAAATTTATTATTTCCCACTGATTCATGGTTAAATCCCAATTATCCTGTGTATATTATGACTCTGATTTTCATCTACAAAACTATTTTAATGAAATCAATTATGTTATTTCAAGACTATCTTGAAGTATACATTTGTCTCCATGAATTTTAACATAGATTTTTTTCTACATATAATAATACTGATTATATCTTCAAACTTTAAATCTCTTTCTGTTCTCTCATTTATTTGGAATCATTTTCCGGACACCTGGTCTTATTCAGTTTCCTGCATATTTTCATGGAACTTGACATTTTTGTCTACCAGATTTCTGTATTAATTTTTCCTTTTTCATTTCATGCCCTTTATGAAAGGTCATCAAGCCATCTATCTAGTCATTGTTCCTGAAAGAGAACCTCAAAGAAGATAAACAGATGGAAATGTTTGATTCTCCAGTAACCATGTCACAAGTCAGTAGTCATGTCCACTTTTCTTGAAATGGTATATGTTCAGATATTGTAAGCATTTAACATTCTATTAATATTTTAAAATTTTAGGAGAAAAATTGATACATGTTCAAAGAATATAAACAATTATGTTGAAAGAGGACTTCCCTCGAATTTTATAATTCTTTTTATTATTTATTTTTAAGTTTAAATTTAGATTAGAAATAAGGTTGCTTCACCAGTCAGTTCCAGGTCCCTCTTCCTTTCCCTCCCCTACTCTGGGCCCTCCCCCAACCCCCTATTATCCCCTCATTTCCCCAGGGAGGGTGAGGCCTTCCATGGGGGTGTCCATAGTCTATCATTTCATTCAGGGCAGGGCCTAGACCCTCCCCCAAGAATTCAGGGTGAGAGTGCATCTCACATTTTTGGATGGGAGTCCAAAGTCTGTGTGTATACTCGGGATAAGTACTGATCTACTGCCCAAGGCTCAATAGATTACCTAGGCAACCTCACTGACACCCACATTCAGGGGGTCTTGATCAGTCCCATGCTGGATTCCCAGGCTGATGCCTGGGATTCAAGAGTTAACTTTGTCAGGTCAGATGTTTCTGTGTGTAAACCAGCCCAGTCTTAATCCCTTTGATCATCAGGTCCTCCCTCTCTGTTACTGGCTTTCTTGAGTTCAGCTCAGTGCTTAGCCATAGGAGTGTGCCTCTTCTTCCATCAGCCACTGAATGAGGTTTCTGTTTCCCAGACTCTCTGGCCATGGGATTGTAGGCATGGCATTCCCCAGATCTATGTCTAAAATCCATATATGAGAGAGTACATGACATGTTTCTCTTCTTGTGACTGTGTTACCTCACTCAGGATGATTTCTTCCACTGTCATCCATTTGGCTGTAAATCTCAGGATTCCATTGTTTTTTCTGCTGAATAGTACTCCATTGTGTAAATATACCACATTTTCTCTATTCACCCTTCCATTGAGGGGCATCAAGGTTGCTTCCAATTTCTGGCTATTACAAGTAATGCTGCTATGAACACAGTGGAACAGACATCCTTGTTGTATGAATTGGCATCTTTTGGATATATGCCTAAGAGTGGAGTTGCTGGGACTTGTGGTAGGTTTATTCCCATTTTTCTGAGGAATCTCCATACTGATTTCCAACGTGGCTGAACAAGTTGGAAACAAATTGAAAACCCTGCATCATTTGTGAGAAATTATTTACCCAATGCTCAAGTCTGAAAACACATAAAAGACTTCATCCTGGAGAGAAACTTTATAAATGTGGTGAGTGTGACAAATCCTTTACTGCCAAATCAACCCTTACAAAGCATCAGAAAATTCATACTGGAGAGAAGCCTTACAAATGTCAGGAATGTAGCAAATCCTTTACTGAAAAAGCAACACTCATAAGGCATCACAAATTTGACAATAGAGAGAAACTTCATAAATGCGGAGAGTGTGGCATATCTTTTACTTCATGCCAACTTCTTTGAAAACATCACAAAATTCATGCTGGAGAGAAACCTTACAAATATAGAGAATGTGGCAAATCTTTTAGTAAAATCATATATCTTAGCAAACATCAGAAAATTCACACTGGAAAAAGTCTCACAAATGTAGTGAATGTAACATATCCTTTCTTCAGATGTCATATCTTAAAATACATCAAATATTTCATACTGCAGAGAAACCTTACAAATGTCTGCAATGTGACAAATCATTTGCCTACATAAAAATCTTAGAAGACATCAGAGAGCCCATTCTAGAGAGAACCCTTAAAAACATCTGAAATGTGAAAAATCCTTTGCCTACATAAAAGTCTTAGAACACATCATAAGGTTTACTTTGGAGAGAAACATTACAAATGTAAGGAATATGAAAAGTCTTTTACTAGCTGCTCATGCTTTGTCTACAAGAGTTTCAGTTCAATCATGTTTGTGTGATATATCTGAAGGTCAGAAGAGGGCATCACATTCACTTAAACTGTAGTTGAAATCAGTTATGAGGTATTGTATATGTTGAAAATTGAACCCTGGTCCACTATTCTATGATTTTTTAATATATTTTCTGAATTTTGAGCTGCATATATTTAACATCTTATGTACCTATTGTTCTCAGATTTGTTCTGTACTAGATTTCCTGAATATTTCCTGTTCAGAATTGGACAGATTTATCCATTTCTTTGGTTACTGCATTTCAGTCCTACAATATATATTCAGCACCTGAGATTCTGTCTTCCATCTTTTCTTTTCTGTTGGTTATGCTTATATCTTTAGTTCCTGATTGTTTATGTTGATTTTCTATTTCCAGCATTCCCTCAGTTTGTTATTTCTTTTTTATAATGCATGTATAAACTATGGAGTCTTTCACTTTGTACTCAACCATTGTGCCGGTGCAACCATTCACTCTGTTTGTGAATTGTTAACCTGTTCTCTTCTGTAGAGCTCCTCCCTTTAGTGAAAAGTGCGATGTGTGGTGTATGGCGTGTGTTGTGTGGAGTTGATTTACAATGATAACAGCAGTGCTTTCCTCCTCATTTTTATGCTTTCTCTGGGAAATATGAGGTCTTAAGAAAGCTCAGCATAGATGTGTCGTGTTGGTACATCCTTTTATTCCCAGTACTCAGGAAGCAGAGGCAGGTGGGTCTCTGTGAGTCTGAAGCTAGCATGGTCTACAGAGATCTTTCTGGGACAGCCAAGGCTTCACAGAGTAATCCTGTCTTGAAAACAACAAAACAAAAGAGAAAACTCAACCTTTTTGAATTCATATGTATATATAATGTATTTTGATCTACCACTCATTCCCTTTCCAACGTCTTCCAGGCACCTTCACTGTGTCTCTCCCCCAACTTCATGTCTTAGTTTTGGCCCAGTGATAGTCCATCAGAATTGTCCATATTTACATGGGTGTGAGGCAATGGTTCTCAACCTTCTTATTGCTGTGACATTTTAATACAGTTCCTCATGTTGTGGCGACCACTAACCATAAGTATTGCATTGCTACTTCATAACTGTAATTTTGTTGCTGGTATGAATCGTAATGTAAGTATCTGATATGCAGGATATCTATATGCAATCTCAAAGGAGACACTACCAATAGATTGAAAAACACTGGTGTAGGGCTATCCTCTGGAGTGAGGGCTATTTTCCTAAACAATATCAAAAGAATTTTTAAATTCCTTATTCCAACAGCCTTCAAGTGTCAAAGCTCCTTGGATAAGGACAGGGCTTTTACATCTCCTCATATCTGCTAGAATTATGACTGGTTTGACTTTATGCAGGCCTTTAGGAGGTGGTCACAGCTCTTGTCAGTTAATAAATGCAATTTTCTCAACATGTCCAAACGACATTATCTCACAATCATCTTTCCCAGTCCTCCAAAGCTCATAAAAAAGAAACCTGCAATGAAAACTGTAAAACACTGTAAAACACTGTAAAATTAAATATGCTAAGAGATGGAAAGGACTTCAATGATCATTGATTGGTAAGGTTAATATTGTGAAAATGGTCACAATCCGAAAATCAATTGGTAGATTCAATGCAAATCTCCTTGAAAATTTCACCACATCTCTTCACAAAAATTAAAAAAATAATCTAAAGATTCATATTGAAGCACAAAAGATCCTGAACAGCCCAAACAATCTTAGACAATAAAAACATTGATGTAAGTATTATTGTTCCTGATTTCATGTTATACTACACATTTTAGTAATAAAAATATCCTGGTATGCATAAAAAGAGACATGGTGATTAGTGGGATAGAATTAAGGACTCAGATATAAGCTCATGATTCTAAAATTTCTGACACATGACTAAAAAATAACTGAGCTCATGAGTATATTTTTGTTGCTTTTCAGATTGTATTTCAGTCACAATATTTCTCCCTTCCTTTTCCTCCTTCTTTTTTATTTTAATTTTAAATAGCTTGTTTTACATTTCAATCCCAGTTCCCTCTCCCTCCCCTCCTCCTGCACTCCCCATCCCCTCCGACCTCCCACCCTTTTGCCAATTCCTTCCACATAGGGAATATCTAGAGTCTGTCACTTCACTCAGGGTAGGGTCCAGACACTCCCCTGAGAGTCCAGGCTGAGAGAGTATCCCTCTTTGTGCTATGGACACACGATGACAGTTTGAATTTCAGGGATAGACACTGATCCACTGCTCAGAGCCCTATAGGTTGCCCAGGACTTCTAACTGACACTCACATTCAGAGCGTCCAGAATAGTCCCATGCTAGCCTCCCCGCTGTCGGTCTGGGGTCTAAGAGCTCTCCCCTGTTCAGATCAGCTGTCTCTGCTGCGTTTGCCTGCCCATTTTTGCCAATTTGCTCATCACTTCTCTCTCTCTGTCACTGGATTCCTTGGGTTCAGTTCAGTGATTATTTGTGTGTGTTTGCCTCTGCTTCCATCAGTCACTGGATGAAGGCTCCTGGATGGATATAGACATCAAGTTCATTATCAGAAAG